>NC_135256.1:7417395-7448038 GCF_964204865.1 Styela clava | reverse complement strand
AATACAAATACAGAAAGTGAATGAATTAGATAGCATAACTCAGAATAGCACCTTTCACCATGAAACAGTAATTTCAAATATCCCAAATTGAAAAAAAAGAAGAAACCAGACAAGATATGATATATATATAATGAACGAACAAGAGTGGATGTGTTGATGGAATTGGTACTGAGCCGGTTTTATATTTTATACCTCATTTGATTGGGTTGGGTGGCAACATACTCCAATGACCCAAAAAGTTCGCATCGTCGCCACTCAGTAATATACCGAAGGTATTTGTGTGTCTTGATTATATATATAAACTTTGTTTTATTGGTTTGGCGAATGAATGGCGAAAATTTTAATTGGAACCTATGTGACTCGCGTGTGTTCCCATTTTTGCTTTCTTGTACGTGGCATCGTGGAAATTCCAGGTATTCGATTGAATTTCTCTGCCGAGCTTTGTGAATGTTGCCATATGATAAAGTGCGGAAAAACTTTCTGCAATGGTTGCGCTTCTGGCAACAAACGCTGCCAAAAATATCATTGTTTTGTTATTTTAGCCTTTCTGATGTCACGAAAAACCATTAGTTTGTTAATCTTCTGGCTTAGTTAAATAACACTCGTACTTGAAATCTTCACGAGCATGCCAAATACTTACAACTGTTCTCTCTCTATATATGTATATATGTAGAGCGGATAAAAAGTCAGGAACCTATAACCGATATTCGATTTGGGGAAAGCTACCGAAGAAATTGTATAAAAAAATGCGTCAGGTTTTTTTTCCCGCGAAGTAGATGTCTGATAAAAGCTCTTGCTTTCGTGAATTTGCGTCCATGGAATGCCCCAATAATGTTGTTGTCATGTATCTTTCAGTTGCCAACAATATATTTAATAGTTGAAGCGATATCGCCAGGTAATAGTACAAAATCCGTCTTGTTGTATGTACAATTGCCAAAAACGAGGAAATCGAAGATGTGTCGTAATTCACTTTATTTAGCGGTTATCACGTTTGTGACGCTTTCCGAATTCGAGAAACAAGTGCTGGATAAAGCGTATATATGCGTTCTTTACTCCATCACCATTGTATTGCTGGAAAACATCGAGCTTCGATCTCAAAACTACTTTTGGTGCGAGTAGACAAGCACAAATTTGTTCAAAAGTTACGCTATTCGGTGACGCGACGTTGCATAGCGTTTCGAGCGCGTCCGCTCTTGGACTCGCGAGGTCCTTAAACATAGAGCGTCTGGTGGCGACGAGTTACATTTTAATCGACATAACCTGGTCAGAACAATCGTATCGCAACATGTCTACTGCCGCAAAGAAAACCGTTCAGAAGCGGGCGCCTGCAGCGCATCCATCCTACAAGGAAATGGCAATGGCCGCCGTGAAAGCTACTCACACTAAAAATGGATCCTCGCGAGCCGCCATAAAGAAATACGTCGAAGCAAATTACAGCGTGAAATCAGATCAGGCGAAAATCCACCTTAAGAGGGCCCTCAAAAGTCTGGTCGACGAAGGCGCGCTTAAAACGGATTTGCCAAAAGCACCCAGAAGCTACAGACTTACCAAAAAGGAACCGCCAAAGAAAAATAAGACTGCGTCGGCACAGAAGAAAAAGCCAGCAGCCAAGAAGCCGAAGACTGCACCCGTGAAGAAGGCAGCCGCAAAGAAGCCCAAGGCTAAGAAAACCGCTACGGGAACCAAAAAGGCCACCGTAAAGAAGGTTGCGAAGAAGCCCGCCGCAAAGAAGGCGACAAAAAAGACTCCCAAAAAGTCGGCCCCCAAAAAGAAGACTGTGAAAAAGACCGCCGCCAAAAAGAAGTAGTCAGACATAGGTGGGATCGCCAGAGATATAAAACGGCTCTTTTTAGAGCCACCCGAACATCATACACAAAGAGTTCGTCACTCGAAACCTCTGATCTTTTACGAGATTCAATTGGCTAACTACACGCCCTCGATCCCTTTGCCACGTGCTTTAACAAAATGGCGGGAAATATATTTCGCGCGGACCGATTGACGAACGAACAATAAATGAGTCGAAGGGCGGGAAAAATGTGAGCGGACGCTCTCGAAGCGATAGCAAGGCGAAAAATTGCCCCGGTCCACGATAAAGAAATGTGAGCGGACGCTCTCGAAGCGATAGCAAGCAAGGCGTCAAAAATGCCTCTAGTCCACGAGCAAGAAAACGCCTGTTACGAAAGAGCGGGAAATGTGGGGCGGACGCTTTCGAAGCGATAGCAAGCAAGGCGTAAAATTGCCTGAGTCCACGAGCAAGTCGACGATATATATCTAAATATAATGGTCAAGTGTGAAACTTCAAAATTAATGAAACAACCCCAGTTCTGACAATGGCATGGGTGGCTCTAAAAAGAGCCGTTGTTGAAACGTTCGTTGGATGAGCTATCTAACCGCCGAACCCGTAGAGAGTTCGTCCTTGTCTTTTCAGAGCGTACACGACGTCCAAGGCTGTAACAGTCTTTCTTTTGGCATGCTCGGTGTATGTCACGGCGTCACGGATAACATTTTCCAAGAATACTTTGAGAACTCCTCTAGTTTCCTCGTAGATGAGTCCCGATATACGTTTGACACCTCCTCTGCGTGCCAAACGTCTGATTGCGGGCTTTGTGATTCCCTGGATGTTGTCACGCAACACTTTGCGATGACGCTTTGCTCCCCCCTTTCCCAAACCTTTTCCTCCTTTACCTCGTCCAGACATTGTTTACGGGTTTGCGTTTTTTGACAATGATAATTGCCAAACGCGCTATCGAGCTATAACCTCTCGCGGGGCGGCCGTCGTCGAAAAGGAGAGAAAAAATGGCGCGCAAAAGATGTCTAGCCAATTAGAAGACGTTACCCGGTCGGTACATATAGTCGCTTGAGGCTCGAGCTCTAAATCAGTTACGCGAGAGTATCTATCGTTGAACAAAAAAAAAATGGCCAGAACCAAGCAGACCGCACGAAAGAGCACCGGGGGTAAGGCTCCCCGCAAGCAGCTTGCCACAAAGGCTGCGAGAAAGAGCGCACCTGCGACCGGCGGCGTCAAGAAGCCTCACCGATACAGGCCAGGCACAGTCGCTTTGAGAGAAATTCGCCGATACCAGAAATCGACCGAGTTGCTCATACGTAAGCTTCCTTTCCAGAGATTGGTTCGGGAAATTGCTCAGGACTTCAAAACGGACTTGCGCTTCCAAAGCAGCTCCGTAATGGCGCTGCAAGAGGCGAGCGAAGCTTACTTGGTCGGTCTCTTCGAAGACACTAACCTGTGCGCAATCCACGCAAAGCGTGTCACCATCATGCCCAAGGACATTCAACTGGCACGACGCATCAGAGGCGAACGTGCTTAGGCGTCATCGACTAATTACCAAACGGCTCTTTTCAGAGCCACCACATTATTGAACTAATTTGAGTTAAGACGAAGATATGAGTCGTTGCCTCGAAACTGCGACGCATCAGGGGCGTGTTGCTGACAGCGGTTCTTTTTAGAGCCACCACGTTTTTTGGAAGTTTGAGTTTGTACTCGCGCTAATACCAACAGATAATAATAGTGAGTTTGCGTTTCCAATACTGACTACTTGTTGGTTGGCTACTGTGTCGACTCGAAATTACTTCTTCTTTCCACAAGAAACGCCGCCGTTCGCGACGTCTTTCTCCCGGAAGACTGTGAAACGCGTACCGGTCTCAAAAGTCCCGATGTCTGTCGTATGCGAACATACTTCGTTCGCATTGGGGTGAAAATTTGCGACGCAATATTTATATTATATAACTCTCGTACAATATAGTGTGGGTGGTCCTGATAAGGACCGTTTTTTGTTTCGTTAGCCGCGAAAACGACTTACTTGGAGCTGGTGTATTTGGTGACGGCTTTTGTTCCCTCGGAAACAGCGTGTTTCGCGAGTTCGCCTGGCAGAAGCAAACGGACAGCAGTCTGGATTTCCCTACTGCTGATGGTTGAGCGTTTGTTGTAGTGTGCCAATCGAGACGATTCGCTGGCAATTCTTTCGAATACATCGTTGACGAACGAGTTCATGATGCTCATTGCCTTGCTGGAAATTCCAGTGTCGGGGTGTACCTGCTTCAGTACTTTGTAAATGTAGATGCTGAAGCTTTCTTTTCTCTTCGCTCTGCGCTTCTTTTTGTCGCCCTTCGGCGTCTGTTTCTTGCTTGACATTTTCTTGCTACCTTTAGTGGCCGGCATGTTGCTTTTTTGTCGGAATGAGGTGATCGAGTCTCACAAAATTATATATACAAGCGCGTATGTAAATGAGGCTGCGAGAGAGTCGCGTTTCGAGAAGAAGATCGATGTTAGTTTGTTTTTTGTTCACCGCTGAACCGTTGTCGAGGTATAAATATCGCTTGGAGCGCGATCTCTCGTCATTCAATACCGTACGCACAAAAAACGAAAGACATGTCTGGAAGAGGTAAAGGCGGCAAATCGAAGGCGAAGTCTAAGACCCGGTCGTCCCGCGCTGGGCTGCAATTTCCAGTCGGCAGAGTACACCGACTGCTCCGCAAAGGAAACTACGCGCAGCGTGTTGGAGCAGGGGCACCCGTGTACCTCGCTGCAGTTCTGGAATATTTGAGCGCTGAAGTTCTCGAGTTGGCAGGCAATGCTGCCCGTGACAACAAGAAAAGCAGGATCATTCCTCGCCATCTGCAATTGGCTATTAGGAACGACGAAGAACTGAACAAGCTACTGGGCGGAGTCACAATCGCCCAAGGTGGTGTGTTACCCAACATCCAGGCCGTGCTTTTGCCAAAAAAGACGTCGAAGAGTTCTTAAGTCGGATCGCCACATTAAATCACATAAACGGCACTTTTCAGTGCCACCAACTCAAACACTGTCGAGTTTAATGTTTTGTCACAGCCGAGTCGAACATATTAGGTTGGTTCGCGCATCTATCCATCTGCCTTTGTATGTGACGGTCGGCAGTTGGTTCGTGAACCGTATGCGAACTTATCACTTTTATATTTCACGATAGTATTATGTAGAGAATTATGAAATTAACAGAAGAGTACACGTCCATTCAATTCTGCGAGTCGGATCATTCAGGCTTTACAAGAATTTGAAAGCCGGGTCGACAAAATTCTACTTGGAGGCGTAACAGCTCTCATGTTCATGGTATCGCAAAGCACGCAAACTCAAGAGATATTATTTTGAAGTCTTAGATATTTGATTGGTGGGCTGCCAAAAATATTATTCATCAGCAAACTTGAACCCATTTCTGCCATCGGGATGGTCAAAGTCGAGTTATTTATCTACTTTCCTTCAGATCCTCAACGTGTTTTCGGCCCGAACCCCGTTTCTAGTGTAAAGCAATGACGTGGCAAATTGTACCTCGGCTTTTTGTAAAACTCTTCGCCGATGATACATATAAAAAAACTCAATACCTTCTGATGTACTTACTCAACTTTTCCAGCAAAGATATACGTAATTTCCAAAATACCAGAGAAAGAATGAAATCCTACAAATTACCGACAAATCCAGAAAAATTCTCACACTATGATATTTAATTATCACCGTGATAACAAAAACAAATATTCACCCACCATCAATTTAACAATGAATGGCCCCAAATTGAAGAAGATTTATGACTTTGCAAAATATTTTGCGTTATCGATACTAAACTGGAATGTGATAACCGCCTTGAATTACATGTTTTTACTTGTGCACTTTCACTTGTTGCATTCCCAGATATGCAAATTTTTAGAATAATATGTATCTGCATGCTAACCATTTGGTCCCGAACTTTTCTATGATCTGCATAATTGTATGCAATACAAATACAGAAAGTGAATGAATTAGATAGCATAACTCAGAATAGCACCTTTCACCATGAAACAGTAATTTCAAATATCCCAAATTGAAAAAAAAGAAGAAACCAGACAAGATATGATATATATATAATGAACGAACAAGAGTGGATGTGTTGATGGAATTGGTACTGAGCCGGTTTTATATTTTATACCTCATTTGATTGGGTTGGGTGGCAACATACTCCAATGACCCAAAAAGTTCGCATCGTCGCCACTCAGTAATATACCGAAGGTATTTGTGTGTCTTGATTATATATATAAACTTTGTTTTATTGGTTTGGCGAATGAATGGCGAAAATTTTAATTGGAACCTATGTGACTCGCGTGTGTTCCCATTTTTGCTTTCTTGTACGTGGCATCGTGGAAATTCCAGGTATTCGATTGAATTTCTCTGCCGAGCTTTGTGAATGTTGCCATATGATAAAGTGCGGAAAAACTTTCTGCAATGGTTGCGCTTCTGGCAACAAACGCTGCCAAAAATATCATTGTTTTGTTATTTTAGCCTTTCTGATGTCACGAAAAACCATTAGTTTGTTAATCTTCTGGCTTAGTTAAATAACACTCGTACTTGAAATCTTCACGAGCATGCCAAATACTTACAACTGTTCTCTCTCTATATATGTATATATGTAGAGCGGATAAAAAGTCAGGAACCTATAACCGATATTCGATTTGGGGAAAGCTACCGAAGAAATTGTATAAAAAAATGCGTCAGTTTTTTTTCCCGCGAAGTAGATGTCTGATAAAAGCTCTTGCTTTCGTGAATTTGCGTCCATGGAATGCCCCAATAATGTTGTTGTCATGTATCTTTCAGTTGCCAACAATATATTTAATAGTTGAAGCGATATCGCCAGGTAATAGTACAAAATCCGTCTTGTTGTATGTACAATTGCCAAAAACGAGGAAATCGAAGATGTGTCGTAATTCACTTTATTTAGCGGTTATCACGTTTGTGACGCTTTCCGAATTCGAGAAACAAGTGCTGGATAAAGCGTATATATGCGTTCTTTACTCCATCACCATTGTATTGCTGGAAAACATCGAGCTTCGATCTCAAAACTACTTTTGGTGCGAGTAGACAAGCACAAATTTGTTCAAAAGTTACGCTATTCGGTGACGCGACGTTGCATAGCGTTTCGAGCGCGTCCGCTCTTGGACTCGCGAGGTCCTTAAACATAGAGCGTCTGGTGGCGACGAGTTACATTTTAATCGACATAACCTGGTCAGAACAATCGTATCGCAACATGTCTACTGCCGCAAAGAAAACCGTTCAGAAGCGGGCGCCTGCAGCGCATCCATCCTACAAGGAAATGGCAATGGCCGCCGTGAAAGCTACTCACACTAAAAATGGATCCTCGCGAGCCGCCATAAAGAAATACGTCGAAGCAAATTACAGCGTGAAATCAGATCAGGCGAAAATCCACCTTAAGAGGGCCCTCAAAAGTCTGGTCGACGAAGGCGCGCTTAAAACGGATTTGCCAAAAGCACCCAGAAGCTACAGACTTACCAAAAAGGAACCGCCAAAGAAAAATAAGACTGCGTCGGCACAGAAGAAAAAGCCAGCAGCCAAGAAGCCGAAGACTGCACCCGTGAAGAAGGCAGCCGCAAAGAAGCCCAAGGCTAAGAAAACCGCTACGGGAACCAAAAAGGCCACCGTAAAGAAGGTTGCGAAGAAGCCCGCCGCAAAGAAGGCGACAAAAAAGACTCCCAAAAAGTCGGCCCCCAAAAAGAAGACTGTGAAAAAGACCGCCGCCAAAAAGAAGTAGTCAGACATAGGTGGGATCGCCAGAGATATAAAACGGCTCTTTTTAGAGCCACCCGAACATCATACACAAAGAGTTCGTCACTCGAAACCTCTGATCTTTTACGAGATTCAATTGGCTAACTACACGCCCTCGATCCCTTTGCCACGTGCTTTAACAAAATGGCGGGAAATATATTTCGCGCGGACCGATTGACGAACGAACAATAAATGAGTCGAAGGGCGGGAAAAATGTGAGCGGACGCTCTCGAAGCGATAGCAAGGCGAAAAATTGCCCCGGTCCACGATAAAGAAATGTGAGCGGACGCTCTCGAAGCGATAGCAAGCAAGGCGTCAAAATGCCTCTAGTCCACGAGCAAGAAAACGCCTGTTACGAAAGAGCGGGAAATGTGGGGCGGACGCTTTCGAAGCGATAGCAAGCAAGGCGTAAAATTGCCTGAGTCCACGAGCAAGTCGACGATATATATCTAAATATAATGGTCAAGTGTGAAACTTCAAAATTAATGAAACAACCCCAGTTCTGACAATGGCATGGGTGGCTCTAAAAAGAGCCGTTGTTGAAACGTTCGTTGGATGAGCTATCTAACCGCCGAACCCGTAGAGAGTTCGTCCTTGTCTTTTCAGAGCGTACACGACGTCCAAGGCTGTAACAGTCTTTCTTTTGGCATGCTCGGTGTATGTCACGGCGTCACGGATAACATTTTCCAAGAATACTTTGAGAACTCCTCTAGTTTCCTCGTAGATGAGTCCCGATATACGTTTGACACCTCCTCTGCGTGCCAAACGTCTGATTGCGGGCTTTGTGATTCCCTGGATGTTGTCACGCAACACTTTGCGATGACGCTTTGCTCCCCCCTTTCCCAAACCTTTTCCTCCTTTACCTCGTCCAGACATTGTTTACGGGTTTGCGTTTTTTGACAATGATAATTGCCAAACGCGCTATCGAGCTATAACCTCTCGCGGGGCGGCCGTCGTCGAAAAGGAGAGAAAAAATGGCGCGCAAAAGATGTCTAGCCAATTAGAAGACGTTACCCGGTCGGTACATATAGTCGCTTGAGGCTCGAGCTCTAAATCAGTTACGCGAGAGTATCTATCGTTGAACAAAAAAAAAATGGCCAGAACCAAGCAGACCGCACGAAAGAGCACCGGGGGTAAGGCTCCCCGCAAGCAGCTTGCCACAAAGGCTGCGAGAAAGAGCGCACCTGCGACCGGCGGCGTCAAGAAGCCTCACCGATACAGGCCAGGCACAGTCGCTTTGAGAGAAATTCGCCGATACCAGAAATCGACCGAGTTGCTCATACGTAAGCTTCCTTTCCAGAGATTGGTTCGGGAAATTGCTCAGGACTTCAAAACGGACTTGCGCTTCCAAAGCAGCTCCGTAATGGCGCTGCAAGAGGCGAGCGAAGCTTACTTGGTCGGTCTCTTCGAAGACACTAACCTGTGCGCAATCCACGCAAAGCGTGTCACCATCATGCCCAAGGACATTCAACTGGCACGACGCATCAGAGGCGAACGTGCTTAGGCGTCATCGACTAATTACCAAACGGCTCTTTTCAGAGCCACCACATTATTGAACTAATTTGAGTTAAGACGAAGATATGAGTCGTTGCCTCGAAACTGCGACGCATCAGGGGCGTGTTGCTGACAGCGGTTCTTTTTAGAGCCACCACGTTTTTTTGGAAGTTTGAGTTTGTACTCGCGCTAATACCAACAGATAATAATAGTGAGTTTGCGTTTCCAATACTGACTACTTGTTGGTTGGCTACTGTGTCGACTCGAAATTACTTCTTCTTTCCACAAGAAACGCCGCCGTTCGCGACGTCTTTCTCCCGGAAGACTGTGAAACGCGTACCGGTCTCAAAAGTCCCGATGTCTGTCGTATGCGAACATACTTCGTTCGCATTGGGGTGAAAATTTGCGACGCAATATTTATATTATATAACTCTCGTACAATATAGTGTGGGTGGTCCTGATAAGGACCGTTTTTTGTTTCGTTAGCCGCGAAAACGACTTACTTGGAGCTGGTGTATTTGGTGACGGCTTTTGTTCCCTCGGAAACAGCGTGTTTCGCGAGTTCGCCTGGCAGAAGCAAACGGACAGCAGTCTGGATTTCCCTACTGCTGATGGTTGAGCGTTTGTTGTAGTGTGCCAATCGAGACGATTCGCTGGCAATTCTTTCGAATACATCGTTGACGAACGAGTTCATGATGCTCATTGCCTTGCTGGAAATTCCAGTGTCGGGGTGTACCTGCTTCAGTACTTTGTAAATGTAGATGCTGAAGCTTTCTTTTCTCTTCGCTCTGCGCTTCTTTTTGTCGCCCTTCGGCGTCTGTTTCTTGCTTGACATTTTCTTGCTACCTTTAGTGGCCGGCATGTTGCTTTTTTGTCGGAATGAGGTGATCGAGTCTCACAAAATTATATATACAAGCGCGTATGTAAATGAGGCTGCGAGAGAGTCGCGTTTCGAGAAGAAGATCGATGTTAGTTTGTTTTTTGTTCACCGCTGAACCGTTGTCGAGGTATAAATATCGCTTGGAGCGCGATCTCTCGTCATTCAATACCGTACGCACAAAAAACGAAAGACATGTCTGGAAGAGGTAAAGGCGGCAAATCGAAGGCGAAGTCTAAGACCCGGTCGTCCCGCGCTGGGCTGCAATTTCCAGTCGGCAGAGTACACCGACTGCTCCGCAAAGGAAACTACGCGCAGCGTGTTGGAGCAGGGGCACCCGTGTACCTCGCTGCAGTTCTGGAATATTTGAGCGCTGAAGTTCTCGAGTTGGCAGGCAATGCTGCCCGTGACAACAAGAAAAGCAGGATCATTCCTCGCCATCTGCAATTGGCTATTAGGAACGACGAAGAACTGAACAAGCTACTGGGCGGAGTCACAATCGCCCAAGGTGGTGTGTTACCCAACATCCAGGCCGTGCTTTTGCCAAAAAAGACGTCGAAGAGTTCTTAAGTCGGATCGCCACATTAAATCACATAAACGGCACTTTTCAGTGCCACCAACTCAAACACTGTCGAGTTTAATGTTTTGTCACAGCCGAGTCGAACATATTAGGTTGGTTCGCGCATCTATCCATCTGCCTTTGTATGTGACGGTCGGCAGTTGGTTCGTGAACCGTATGCGAACTTATCACTTTTATATTTCACGATAGTATTATGTAGAGAATTATGAAATTAACAGAAGAGTACACGTCCATTCAATTCTGCGAGTCGGATCATTCAGGCTTTACAAGAATTTGAAAGCCGGGTCGACAAAATTCTACTTGGAGGCGTAACAGCTCTCATGTTCATGGTATCGCAAAGCACGCAAACTCAAGAGATATTATTTTGAAGTCTTAGATATTTGATTGGTGGGCTGCCAAAAATATTATTCATCAGCAAACTTGAACCCATTTCTGCCATCGGGATGGTCAAAGTCGAGTTATTTATCTACTTTCCTTCAGATCCTCAACGTGTTTTCGGCCCGAACCCCGTTTCTAGTGTAAAGCAATGACGTGGCAAATTGTACCTCGGCTTTTTGTAAAACTCTTCGCCGATGATACATATAAAAAAACTCAATACCTTCTGATGTACTTACTCAACTTTTCCAGCAAAGATATACGTAATTTCCAAAATACCAGAGAAAGAATGAAATCCTACAAATTACCGACAAATCCAGAAAAATTCTCACACTATGATATTTAATTATCACCGTGATAACAAAAACAAATATTCACCCACCATCAATTTAACAATGAATGGCCCCAAATTGAAGAAGATTTATGACTTTGCAAAATATTTTGCGTTATCGATACTAAACTGGAATGTGATAACCGCCTTGAATTACATGTTTTTACTTGTGCACTTTCACTTGTTGCATTCCCAGATATGCAAATTTTTAGAATAATATGTATCTGCATGCTAACCATTTGGTCCCGAACTTTTCTATGATCTGCATAATTGTATGCAATACAAATACAGAAAGTGAATGAATTAGATAGCATAACTCAGAATAGCACCTTTCACCATGAAACAGTAATTTCAAATATCCCAAATTGAAAAAAAAGAAGAAACCAGACAAGATATGATATATATATAATGAACGAACAAGAGTGGATGTGTTGATGGAATTGGTACTGAGCCGGTTTTATATTTTATACCTCATTTGATTGGGTTGGGTGGCAACATACTCCAATGACCCAAAAAGTTCGCATCGTCGCCACTCAGTAATATACCGAAGGTATTTGTGTGTCTTGATTATATATATAAACTTTGTTTTATTGGTTTGGCGAATGAATGGCGAAAATTTTAATTGGAACCTATGTGACTCGCGTGTGTTCCCATTTTTGCTTTCTTGTACGTGGCATCGTGGAAATTCCAGGTATTCGATTGAATTTCTCTGCCGAGCTTTGTGAATGTTGCCATATGATAAAGTGCGGAAAAACTTTCTGCAATGGTTGCGCTTCTGGCAACAAACGCTGCCAAAAATATCATTGTTTTGTTATTTTAGCCTTTCTGATGTCACGAAAAACCATTAGTTTGTTAATCTTCTGGCTTAGTTAAATAACACTCGTACTTGAAATCTTCACGAGCATGCCAAATACTTACAACTGTTCTCTCTCTATATATGTATATATGTAGAGCGGATAAAAAGTCAGGAACCTATAACCGATATTCGATTTGGGGAAAGCTACCGAAGAAATTGTATAAAAAAATGCGTCAGTTTTTTTTCCCGCGAAGTAGATGTCTGATAAAAGCTCTTGCTTTCGTGAATTTGCGTCCATGGAATGCCCCAATAATGTTGTTGTCATGTATCTTTCAGTTGCCAACAATATATTTAATAGTTGAAGCGATATCGCCAGGTAATAGTACAAAATCCGTCTTGTTGTATGTACAATTGCCAAAAACGAGGAAATCGAAGATGTGTCGTAATTCACTTTATTTAGCGGTTATCACGTTTGTGACGCTTTCCGAATTCGAGAAACAAGTGCTGGATAAAGCGTATATATGCGTTCTTTACTCCATCACCATTGTATTGCTGGAAAACATCGAGCTTCGATCTCAAAACTACTTTTGGTGCGAGTAGACAAGCACAAATTTGTTCAAAAGTTACGCTATTCGGTGACGCGACGTTGCATAGCGTTTCGAGCGCGTCCGCTCTTGGACTCGCGAGGTCCTTAAACATAGAGCGTCTGGTGGCGACGAGTTACATTTTAATCGACATAACCTGGTCAGAACAATCGTATCGCAACATGTCTACTGCCGCAAAGAAAACCGTTCAGAAGCGGGCGCCTGCAGCGCATCCATCCTACAAGGAAATGGCAATGGCCGCCGTGAAAGCTACTCACACTAAAAATGGATCCTCGCGAGCCGCCATAAAGAAATACGTCGAAGCAAATTACAGCGTGAAATCAGATCAGGCGAAAATCCACCTTAAGAGGGCCCTCAAAAGTCTGGTCGACGAAGGCGCGCTTAAAACGGATTTGCCAAAAGCACCCAGAAGCTACAGACTTACCAAAAAGGAACCGCCAAAGAAAAATAAGACTGCGTCGGCACAGAAGAAAAAGCCAGCAGCCAAGAAGCCGAAGACTGCACCCGTGAAGAAGGCAGCCGCAAAGAAGCCCAAGGCTAAGAAAACCGCTACGGGAACCAAAAAGGCCACCGTAAAGAAGGTTGCGAAGAAGCCCGCCGCAAAGAAGGCGACAAAAAAGACTCCCAAAAAGTCGGCCCCCAAAAAGAAGACTGTGAAAAAGACCGCCGCCAAAAAGAAGTAGTCAGACATAGGTGGGATCGCCAGAGATATAAAACGGCTCTTTTTAGAGCCACCCGAACATCATACACAAAGAGTTCGTCACTCGAAACCTCTGATCTTTTACGAGATTCAATTGGCTAACTACACGCCCTCGATCCCTTTGCCACGTGCTTTAACAAAATGGCGGGAAATATATTTCGCGCGGACCGATTGACGAACGAACAATAAATGAGTCGAAGGGCGGGAAAAATGTGAGCGGACGCTCTCGAAGCGATAGCAAGGCGAAAAATTGCCCCGGTCCACGATAAAGAAATGTGAGCGGACGCTCTCGAAGCGATAGCAAGCAAGGCGTCAAAATGCCTCTAGTCCACGAGCAAGAAAACGCCTGTTACGAAAGAGCGGGAAATGTGGGGCGGACGCTTTCGAAGCGATAGCAAGCAAGGCGTAAAATTGCCTGAGTCCACGAGCAAGTCGACGATATATATCTAAATATAATGGTCAAGTGTGAAACTTCAAAATTAATGAAACAACCCCAGTTCTGACAATGGCATGGGTGGCTCTAAAAAGAGCCGTTGTTGAAACGTTCGTTGGATGAGCTATCTAACCGCCGAACCCGTAGAGAGTTCGTCCTTGTCTTTTCAGAGCGTACACGACGTCCAAGGCTGTAACAGTCTTTCTTTTGGCATGCTCGGTGTATGTCACGGCGTCACGGATAACATTTTCCAAGAATACTTTGAGAACTCCTCTAGTTTCCTCGTAGATGAGTCCCGATATACGTTTGACACCTCCTCTGCGTGCCAAACGTCTGATTGCGGGCTTTGTGATTCCCTGGATGTTGTCACGCAACACTTTGCGATGACGCTTTGCTCCCCCCTTTCCCAAACCTTTTCCTCCTTTACCTCGTCCAGACATTGTTTACGGGTTTGCGTTTTTTGACAATGATAATTGCCAAACGCGCTATCGAGCTATAACCTCTCGCGGGGCGGCCGTCGTCGAAAAGGAGAGAAAAAATGGCGCGCAAAAGATGTCTAGCCAATTAGAAGACGTTACCCGGTCGGTACATATAGTCGCTTGAGGCTCGAGCTCTAAATCAGTTACGCGAGAGTATCTATCGTTGAACAAAAAAAAAATGGCCAGAACCAAGCAGACCGCACGAAAGAGCACCGGGGGTAAGGCTCCCCGCAAGCAGCTTGCCACAAAGGCTGCGAGAAAGAGCGCACCTGCGACCGGCGGCGTCAAGAAGCCTCACCGATACAGGCCAGGCACAGTCGCTTTGAGAGAAATTCGCCGATACCAGAAATCGACCGAGTTGCTCATACGTAAGCTTCCTTTCCAGAGATTGGTTCGGGAAATTGCTCAGGACTTCAAAACGGACTTGCGCTTCCAAAGCAGCTCCGTAATGGCGCTGCAAGAGGCGAGCGAAGCTTACTTGGTCGGTCTCTTCGAAGACACTAACCTGTGCGCAATCCACGCAAAGCGTGTCACCATCATGCCCAAGGACATTCAACTGGCACGACGCATCAGAGGCGAACGTGCTTAGGCGTCATCGACTAATTACCAAACGGCTCTTTTCAGAGCCACCACATTATTGAACTAATTTGAGTTAAGACGAAGATATGAGTCGTTGCCTCGAAACTGCGACGCATCAGGGGCGTGTTGCTGACAGCGGTTCTTTTTAGAGCCACCACGTTTTTTTGGAAGTTTGAGTTTGTACTCGCGCTAATACCAACAGATAATAATAGTGAGTTTGCGTTTCCAATACTGACTACTTGTTGGTTGGCTACTGTGTCGACTCGAAATTACTTCTTCTTTCCACAAGAAACGCCGCCGTTCGCGACGTCTTTCTCCCGGAAGACTGTGAAACGCGTACCGGTCTCAAAAGTCCCGATGTCTGTCGTATGCGAACATACTTCGTTCGCATTGGGGTGAAAATTTGCGACGCAATATTTATATTATATAACTCTCGTACAATATAGTGTGGGTGGTCCTGATAAGGACCGTTTTTTGTTTCGTTAGCCGCGAAAACGACTTACTTGGAGCTGGTGTATTTGGTGACGGCTTTTGTTCCCTCGGAAACAGCGTGTTTCGCGAGTTCGCCTGGCAGAAGCAAACGGACAGCAGTCTGGATTTCCCTACTGCTGATGGTTGAGCGTTTGTTGTAGTGTGCCAATCGAGACGATTCGCTGGCAATTCTTTCGAATACATCGTTGACGAACGAGTTCATGATGCTCATTGCCTTGCTGGAAATTCCAGTGTCGGGGTGTACCTGCTTCAGTACTTTGTAAATGTAGATGCTGAAGCTTTCTTTTCTCTTCGCTCTGCGCTTCTTTTTGTCGCCCTTCGGCGTCTGTTTCTTGCTTGACATTTTCTTGCTACCTTTAGTGGCCGGCATGTTGCTTTTTTGTCGGAATGAGGTGATCGAGTCTCACAAAATTATATATACAAGCGCGTATGTAAATGAGGCTGCGAGAGAGTCGCGTTTCGAGAAGAAGATCGATGTTAGTTTGTTTTTTGTTCACCGCTGAACCGTTGTCGAGGTATAAATATCGCTTGGAGCGCGATCTCTCGTCATTCAATACCGTACGCACAAAAAACGAAAGACATGTCTGGAAGAGGTAAAGGCGGCAAATCAAAGGCGAAGTCTAAGACCCGGTCGTCCCGCGCTGGGCTGCAATTTCCAGTCGGCAGAGTACACCGACTGCTCCGCAAAGGAAACTACGCGCAGCGTGTTGGAGCAGGGGCACCCGTGTACCTCGCTGCAGTTCTGGAATATTTGAGCGCTGAAGTTCTCGAGTTGGCAGGCAATGCTGCCCGTGACAACAAGAAAAGCAGGATCATTCCTCGCCATCTGCAATTGGCTATTAGGAACGACGAAGAACTGAACAAGCTACTGGGCGGAGTCACAATCGCCCAAGGTGGTGTGTTACCCAACATCCAGGCCGTGCTTTTGCCAAAAAAGACGTCGAAGAGTTCTTAAGTCGGATCGCCACATTAAATCACATAAACGGCACTTTTCAGTGCCACCAACTCAAACACTGTCGAGTTTAATGTTTTGTCACAGCCGAGTCGAACATATTAGGTTGGTTCGCGCATCTATCCATCTGCCTTTGTATGTGACGGTCGGCAGTTGGTTCGTGAACCGTATGCGAACTTATCACTTTTATATTTCACGATAGTATTATGTAGAGAATTATGAAATTAACAGAAGAGTACACGTCCATTCAATTCTGCGAGTCGGATCATTCAGGCTTTACAAGAATTTGAAAGCCGGGTCGACAAAATTCTACTTGGAGGCGTAACAGCTCTCATGTTCATGGTATCGCAAAGCACGCAAACTCAAGAGATATTATTTTGAAGTCTTAGATATTTGATTGGTGGGCTGCCAAAAATATTATTCATCAGCAAACTTGAACCCATTTCTGCCATCGGGATGGTCAAAGTCGAGTTATTTATCTACTTTCCTTCAGATCCTCAACGTGTTTTCGGCCCGAACCCCGTTTCTAGTGTAAAGCAATGACGTGGCAAATTGTACCTCGGCTTTTTGTAAAACTCTTCGCCGATGATACATATAAAAAAACTCAATACCTTCTGATGTACTTACTCAACTTTTCCAGCAAAGATATACGTAATTTCCAAAATACCAGAGAAAGAATGAAATCCTACAAATTACCGACAAATCCAGAAAAATTCTCACACTATGATATTTAATTATCACCGTGATAACAAAAACAAATATTCACCCACCATCAATTTAACAATGAATGGCCCCAAATTGAAGAAGATTTATGACTTTGCAAAATATTTTGCGTTATCGATACTAAACTGGAATGTGATAACCGCCTTGAATTACATGTTTTTACTTGTGCACTTTCACTTGTTGCATTCCCAGATATGCAAATTTTTAGAATAATATGTATCTGCATGCTAACCATTTGGTCCCGAACTTTTCTATGATCTGCATAATTGTATGCAATACAAATACAGAAAGTGAATGAATTAGATAGCATAACTCAGAATAGCACCTTTCACCATGAAACAGTAATTTCAAATATCCCAAATTGAAAAAAAAGAAGAAACCAGACAAGATATGATATATATATAATGAACGAACAAGAGTGGATGTGTTGATGGAATTGGTACTGAGCCGGTTTTATATTTTATACCTCATTTGATTGGGTTGGGTGGCAACATACTCCAATGACCCAAAAAGTTCGCATCGTCGCCACTCAGTAATATACCGAAGGTATTTGTGTGTCTTGATTATATATATAAACTTTGTTTTATTGGTTTGGCGAATGAATGGCGAAAATTTTAATTGGAACCTATGTGACTCGCGTGTGTTCCCATTTTTGCTTTCTTGTACGTGGCATCGTGGAAATTCCAGGTATTCGATTGAATTTCTCTGCCGAGCTTTGTGAATGTTGCCATATGATAAAGTGCGGAAAAACTTTCTGCAATGGTTGCGCTTCTGGCAACAAACGCTGCCAAAAATATCATTGTTTTGTTATTTTAGCCTTTCTGATGTCACGAAAAACCATTAGTTTGTTAATCTTCTGGCTTAGTTAAATAACACTCGTACTTGAAATCTTCACGAGCATGCCAAATACTTACAACTGTTCTCTCTCTATATATGTATATATGTAGAGCGGATAAAAAGTCAGGAACCTATAACCGATATTCGATTTGGGGAAAGCTACCGAAGAAATTGTATAAAAAAATGCGTCAGTTTTTTTTCCCGCGAAGTAGATGTCTGATAAAAGCTCTTGCTTTCGTGAATTTGCGTCCATGGAATGCCCCAATAATGTTGTTGTCATGTATCTTTCAGTTGCCAACAATATATTTAATAGTTGAAGCGATATCGCCAGGTAATAGTACAAAATCCGTCTTGTTGTATGTACAATTGCCAAAAACGAGGAAATCGAAGATGTGTCGTAATTCACTTTATTTAGCGGTTATCACGTTTGTGACGCTTTCCGAATTCGAGAAACAAGTGCTGGATAAAGCGTATATATGCGTTCTTTACTCCATCACCATTGTATTGCTGGAAAACATCGAGCTTCGATCTCAAAACTACTTTTGGTGCGAGTAGACAAGCACAAATTTGTTCAAAAGTTACGCTATTCGGTGACGCGACGTTGCATAGCGTTTCGAGCGCGTCCGCTCTTGGACTCGCGAGGTCCTTAAACATAGAGCGTCTGGTGGCGACGAGTTACATTTTAATCGACATAACCTGGTCAGAACAATCGTATCGCAACATGTCTACTGCCGCAAAGAAAACCGTTCAGAAGCGGGCGCCTGCAGCGCATCCATCCTACAAGGAAATGGCAATGGCCGCCGTGAAAGCTACTCACACTAAAAATGGATCCTCGCGAGCCGCCATAAAGAAATACGTCGAAGCAAATTACAGCGTGAAATCAGATCAGGCGAAAATCCACCTTAAGAGGGCCCTCAAAAGTCTGGTCGACGAAGGCGCGCTTAAAACGGATTTGCCAAAAGCACCCAGAAGCTACAGACTTACCAAAAAGGAACCGCCAAAGAAAAATAAGACTGCGTCGGCACAGAAGAAAAAGCCAGCAGCCAAGAAGCCGAAGACTGCACCCGTGAAGAAGGCAGCCGCAAAGAAGCCCAAGGCTAAGAAAACCGCTACGGGAACCAAAAAGGCCACCGTAAAGAAGGTTGCGAAGAAGCCCGCCGCAAAGAAGGCGACAAAAAAGACTCCCAAAAAGTCGGCCCCCAAAAAGAAGACTGTGAAAAAGACCGCCGCCAAAAAGAAGTAGTCAGACATAGGTGGGATCGCCAGAGATATAAAACGGCTCTTTTTAGAGCCACCCGAACATCATACACAAAGAGTTCGTCACTCGAAACCTCTGATCTTTTACGAGATTCAATTGGCTAACTACACGCCCTCGATCCCTTTGCCACGTGCTTTAACAAAATGGCGGGAAATATATTTCGCGCGGACCGATTGACGAACGAACAATAAATGAGTCGAAGGGCGGGAAAAATGTGAGCGGACGCTCTCGAAGCGATAGCAAGGCGAAAAATTGCCCCGGTCCACGATAAAGAAATGTGAGCGGACGCTCTCGAAGCGATAGCAAGCAAGGCGTCAAAATGCCTCTAGTCCACGAGCAAGAAAACGCCTGTTACGAAAGAGCGGGAAATGTGGGGCGGACGCTTTCGAAGCGATAGCAAGCAAGGCGTAAAATTGCCTGAGTCCACGAGCAAGTCGACGATATATATCTAAATATAATGGTCAAGTGTGAAACTTCAAAATTAATGAAACAACCCCAGTTCTGACAATGGCATGGGTGGCTCTAAAAAGAGCCGTTGTTGAAACGTTCGTTGGATGAGCTATCTAACCGCCGAACCCGTAGAGAGTTCGTCCTTGTCTTTTCAGAGCGTACACGACGTCCAAGGCTGTAACAGTCTTTCTTTTGGCATGCTCGGTGTATGTCACGGCGTCACGGATAACATTTTCCAAGAATACTTTGAGAACTCCTCTAGTTTCCTCGTAGATGAGTCCCGATATACGTTTGACACCTCCTCTGCGTGCCAAACGTCTGATTGCGGGCTTTGTGATTCCCTGGATGTTGTCACGCAACACTTTGCGATGACGCTTTGCTCCCCCCTTTCCCAAACCTTTTCCTCCTTTACCTCGTCCAGACATTGTTTACGGGTTTGCGTTTTTTGACAATGATAATTGCCAAACGCGCTATCGAGCTATAACCTCTCGCGGGGCGGCCGTCGTCGAAAAGGAGAGAAAAAATGGCGCGCAAAAGATGTCTAGCCAATTAGAAGACGTTACCCGGTCGGTACATATAGTCGCTTGAGGCTCGAGCTCTAAATCAGTTACGCGAGAGTATCTATCGTTGAACAAAAAAAAAATGGCCAGAACCAAGCAGACCGCACGAAAGAGCACCGGGGGTAAGGCTCCCCGCAAGCAGCTTGCCACAAAGGCTGCGAGAAAGAGCGCACCTGCGACCGGCGGCGTCAAGAAGCCTCACCGATACAGGCCAGGCACAGTCGCTTTGAGAGAAATTCGCCGATACCAGAAATCGACCGAGTTGCTCATACGTAAGCTTCCTTTCCAGAGATTGGTTCGGGAAATTGCTCAGGACTTCAAAACGGACTTGCGCTTCCAAAGCAGCTCCGTAATGGCGCTGCAAGAGGCGAGCGAAGCTTACTTGGTCGGTCTCTTCGAAGACACTAACCTGTGCGCAATCCACGCAAAGCGTGTCACCATCATGCCCAAGGACATTCAACTGGCACGACGCATCAGAGGCGAACGTGCTTAGGCGTCATCGACTAATTACCAAACGGCTCTTTTCAGAGCCACCACATTATTGAACTAATTTGAGTTAAGACGAAGATATGAGTCGTTGCCTCGAAACTGCGACGCATCAGGGGCGTGTTGCTGACAGCGGTTCTTTTTAGAGCCACCACGTTTTTTTGGAAGTTTGAGTTTGTACTCGCGCTAATACCAACAGATAATAATAGTGAGTTTGCGTTTCCAATACTGACTACTTGTTGGTTGGCTACTGTGTCGACTCGAAATTACTTCTTCTTTCCACAAGAAACGCCGCCGTTCGCGACGTCTTTCTCCCGGAAGACTGTGAAACGCGTACCGGTCTCAAAAGTCCCGATGTCTGTCGTATGCGAACATACTTCGTTCGCATTGGGGTGAAAATTTGCGACGCAATATTTATATTATATAACTCTCGTACAATATAGTGTGGGTGGTCCTGATAAGGACCGTTTTTTGTTTCGTTAGCCGCGAAAACGACTTACTTGGAGCTGGTGTATTTGGTGACGGCTTTTGTTCCCTCGGAAACAGCGTGTTTCGCGAGTTCGCCTGGCAGAAGCAAACGGACAGCAGTCTGGATTTCCCTACTGCTGATGGTTGAGCGTTTGTTGTAGTGTGCCAATCGAGACGATTCGCTGGCAATTCTTTCGAATACATCGTTGACGAACGAGTTCATGATGCTCATTGCCTTGCTGGAAATTCCAGTGTCGGGGTGTACCTGCTTCAGTACTTTGTAAATGTAGATGCTGAAGCTTTCTTTTCTCTTCGCTCTGCGCTTCTTTTTGTCGCCCTTCGGCGTCTGTTTCTTGCTTGACATTTTCTTGCTACCTTTAGTGGCCGGCATGTTGCTTTTTTGTCGGAATGAGGTGATCGAGTCTCACAAAATTATATATACAAGCGCGTATGTAAATGAGGCTGCGAGAGAGTCGCGTTTCGAGAAGAAGATCGATGTTAGTTTGTTTTTTGTTCACCGCTGAACCGTTGTCGAGGTATAAATATCGCTTGGAGCGCGATCTCTCGTCATTCAATACCGTACGCACAAAAAACGAAAGACATGTCTGGAAGAGGTAAAGGCGGCAAATCGAAGGCGAAGTCTAAGACCCGGTCGTCCCGCGCTGGGCTGCAATTTCCAGTCGGCAGAGTACACCGACTGCTCCGCAAAGGAAACTACGCGCAGCGTGTTGGAGCAGGGGCACCCGTGTACCTCGCTGCAGTTCTGGAATATTTGAGCGCTGAAGTTCTCGAGTTGGCAGGCAATGCTGCCCGTGACAACAAGAAAAGCAGGATCATTCCTCGCCATCTGCAATTGGCTATTAGGAACGACGAAGAACTGAACAAGCTACTGGGCGGAGTCACAATCGCCCAAGGTGGTGTGTTACCCAACATCCAGGCCGTGCTTTTGCCAAAAAAGACGTCGAAGAGTTCTTAAGTCGGATCGCCACATTAAATCACATAAACGGCACTTTTCAGTGCCACCAACTCAAACACTGTCGAGTTTAATGTTTTGTCACAGCCGAGTCGAACATATTAGGTTGGTTCGCGCATCTATCCATCTGCCTTTGTATGTGACGGTCGGCAGTTGGTTCGTGAACCGTATGCGAACTTATCACTTTTATATTTCACGATAGTATTATGTAGAGAATTATGAAATTAACAGAAGAGTACACGTCCATTCAATTCTGCGAGTCGGATCATTCAGGCTTTACAAGAATTTGAAAGCCGGGTCGACAAAATTCTACTTGGAGGCGTAACAGCTCTCATGTTCATGGTATCGCAAAGCACGCAAACTCAAGAGATATTATTTTGAAGTCTTAGATATTTGATTGGTGGGCTGCCAAAAATATTATTCATCAGCAAACTTGAACCCATTTCTGCCATCGGGATGGTCAAAGTCGAGTTATTTATCTACTTTCCTTCAGATCCTCAACGTGTTTTCGGCCCGAACCCCGTTTCTAGTGTAAAGCAATGACGTGGCAAATTGTACCTCGGCTTTTTGTAAAACTCTTCGCCGATGATACATATAAAAAAACTCAATACCTTCTGATGTACTTACTCAACTTTTCCAGCAAAGATATACGTAATTTCCAAAATACCAGAGAAAGAATGAAATCCTACAAATTACCGACAAATCCAGAAAAATTCTCACACTATGATATTTAATTATCACCGTGATAACAAAAACAAATATTCACCCACCATCAATTTAACAATGAATGGCCCCAAATTGAAGAAGATTTATGACTTTGCAAAATATTTTGCGTTATCGATACTAAACTGGAATGTGATAACCGCCTTGAATTACATGTTTTTACTTGTGCACTTTCACTTGTTGCATTCCCAGATATGCAAATTTTTAGAATAATATGTATCTGCATGCTAACCATTTGGTCCCGAACTTTTCTATGATCTGCATAATTGTATGCAATACAAATACAGAAAGTGAATGAATTAGATAGCATAACTCAGAATAGCACCTTTCACCATGAAACAGTAATTTCAAATATCCCAAATTGAAAAAAAAGAAGAAACCAGACAAGATATGATATATATATAATGAACGAACAAGAGTGGATGTGTTGATGGAATTGGTACTGAGCCGGTTTTATATTTTATACCTCATTTGATTGGGTTGGGTGGCAACATACTCCAATGACCCAAAAAGTTCGCATCGTCGCCACTCAGTAATATACCGAAGGTATTTGTGTGTCTTGATTATATATATAAACTTTGTTTTATTGGTTTGGCGAATGAATGGCGAAAATTTTAATTGGAACCTATGTGACTCGCGTGTGTTCCCATTTTTGCTTTCTTGTACGTGGCATCGTGGAAATTCCAGGTATTCGATTGAATTTCTCTGCCGAGCTTTGTGAATGTTGCCATATGATAAAGTGCGGAAAAACTTTCTGCAATGGTTGCGCTTCTGGCAACAAACGCTGCCAAAAATATCATTGTTTTGTTATTTTAGCCTTTCTGATGTCACGAAAAACCATTAGTTTGTTAATCTTCTGGCTTAGTTAAATAACACTCGTACTTGAAATCTTCACGAGCATGCCAAATACTTACAACTGTTCTCTCTCTATATATGTATATATGTAGAGCGGATAAAAAGTCAGGAACCTATAACCGATATTCGATTTGGGGAAAGCTACCGAAGAAATTGTATAAAAAAATGCGTCAGTTTTTTTTCCCGCGAAGTAGATGTCTGATAAAAGCTCTTGCTTTCGTGAATTTGCGTCCATGGAATGCCCCAATAATGTTGTTGTCATGTATCTTTCAGTTGCCAACAATATATTTAATAGTTGAAGCGATATCGCCAGGTAATAGTACAAAATCCGTCTTGTTGTATGTACAATTGCCAAAAACGAGGAAATCGAAGATGTGTCGTAATTCACTTTATTTAGCGGTTATCACGTTTGTGACGCTTTCCGAATTCGAGAAACAAGTGCTGGATAAAGCGTATATATGCGTTCTTTACTCCATCACCATTGTATTGCTGGAAAACATCGAGCTTCGATCTCAAAACTACTTTTGGTGCGAGTAGACAAGCACAAATTTGTTCAAAAGTTACGCTATTCGGTGACGCGACGTTGCATAGCGTTTCGAGCGCGTCCGCTCTTGGACTCGCGAGGTCCTTAAACATAGAGCGTCTGGTGGCGACGAGTTACATTTTAATCGACATAACCTGGTCAGAACAATCGTATCGCAACATGTCTACTGCCGCAAAGAAAACCGTTCAGAAGCGGGCGCCTGCAGCGCATCCATCCTACAAGGAAATGGCAATGGCCGCCGTGAAAGCTACTCACACTAAAAATGGATCCTCGCGAGCCGCCATAAAGAAATACGTCGAAGCAAATTACAGCGTGAAATCAGATCAGGCGAAAATCCACCTTAAGAGGGCCCTCAAAAGTCTGGTCGACGAAGGCGCGCTTAAAACGGATTTGCCAAAAGCACCCAGAAGCTACAGACTTACCAAAAAGGAACCGCCAAAGAAAAATAAGACTGCGTCGGCACAGAAGAAAAAGCCAGCAGCCAAGAAGCCGAAGACTGCACCCGTGAAGAAGGCAGCCGCAAAGAAGCCCAAGGCTAAGAAAACCGCTACGGGGACCAAAAAGGCCACCGTAAAGAAGGTTGCGAAGAAGCCCGCCGCAAAGAAGGCGACAAAAAAAGACTCCCAAAAAGTCGGCCCCCAAAAAGAAGACTGTGAAAAAGACCGCCGCCAAAAAGAAGTAGTCAGACATAGGTGGGATCGCCAGAGATATAAAACGGCTCTTTTTAGAGCCACCCGAACATCATACACAAAGAGTTCGTCACTCGAAACCTCTGATCTTTTACGAGATTCAATTGGCTAACTACACGCCCTCGATCCCTTTGCCACGTGCTTTAACAAAATGGCGGGAAATATATTTCGCGCGGACCGATTGACGAACGAACAATAAATGAGTCGAAGGGCGGGAAAAATGTGAGCGGACGCTCTCGAAGCGATAGCAAGGCGAAAAATTGCCCCGGTCCACGATAAAGAAATGTGAGCGGACGCTCTCGAAGCGATAGCAAGCAAGGCGTCAAAATGCCTCTAGTCCACGAGCAAGAAAACGCCTGTTACGAAAGAGCGGGAAATGTGGGGCGGACGCTTTCGAAGCGATAGCAAGCAAGGCGTAAAATTGCCTGAGTCCACGAGCAAGTCGACGATATATATCTAAATATAATGGTCAAGTGTGAAACTTCAAAATTAATGAAACAACCCCAGTTCTGACAATGGCATGGGTGGCTCTAAAAAGAGCCGTTGTTGAAACGTTCGTTGGATGAGCTATCTAACCGCCGAACCCGTAGAGAGTTCGTCCTTGTCTTTTCAGAGCGTACACGACGTCCAAGGCTGTAACAGTCTTTCTTTTGGCATGCTCGGTGTATGTCACGGCGTCACGGATAACATTTTCCAAGAATACTTTGAGAACTCCTCTAGTTTCCTCGTAGATGAGTCCCGATATACGTTTGACACCTCCTCTGCGTGCCAAACGTCTGATTGCGGGCTTTGTGATTCCCTGGATGTTGTCACGCAACACTTTGCGATGACGCTTTGCTCCCCCCTTTCCCAAACCTTTTCCTCCTTTACCTCGTCCAGACATTGTTTACGGGTTTGCGTTTTTTGACAATGATAATTGCCAAACGCGCTATCGAGCTATAACCTCTCGCGGGGCGGCCGTCGTCGAAAAGGAGAGAAAAAATGGCGCGCAAAAGATGTCTAGCCAATTAGAAGACGTTACCCGGTCGGTACATATAGTCGCTTGAGGCTCGAGCTCTAAATCAGTTACGCGAGAGTATCTATCGTTGAACAAAAAAAAAATGGCCAGAACCAAGCAGACCGCACGAAAGAGCACCGGGGGTAAGGCTCCCCGCAAGCAGCTTGCCACAAAGGCTGCGAGAAAGAGCGCACCTGCGACCGGCGGCGTCAAGAAGCCTCACCGATACAGGCCAGGCACAGTCGCTTTGAGAGAAATTCGCCGATACCAGAAATCGACCGAGTTGCTCATACGTAAGCTTCCTTTCCAGAGATTGGTTCGGGAAATTGCTCAGGACTTCAAAACGGACTTGCGCTTCCAAAGCAGCTCCGTAATGGCGCTGCAAGAGGCGAGCGAAGCTTACTTGGTCGGTCTCTTCGAAGACACTAACCTGTGCGCAATCCACGCAAAGCGTGTCACCATCATGCCCAAGGACATTCAACTGGCACGACGCATCAGAGGCGAACGTGCTTAGGCGTCATCGACTAATTACCAAACGGCTCTTTTCAGAGCCACCACATTATTGAACTAATTTGAGTTAAGACGAAGATATGAGTCGTTGCCTCGAAACTGCGACGCATCAGGGGCGTGTTGCTGACAGCGGTTCTTTTTAGAGCCACCACGTTTTTTTGGAAGTTTGAGTTTGTACTCGCGCTAATACCAACAGATAATAATAGTGAGTTTGCGTTTCCAATACTGACTACTTGTTGGTTGGCTACTGTGTCGACTCGAAATTACTTCTTCTTTCCACAAGAAACGCCGCCGTTCGCGACGTCTTTCTCCCGGAAGACTGTGAAACGCGTACCGGTCTCAAAAGTCCCGATGTCTGTCGTATGCGAACATACTTCGTTCGCATTGGGGTGAAAATTTGCGACGCAATATTTATATTATATAACTCTCGTACAATATAGTGTGGGTGGTCCTGATAAGGACCGTTTTTTGTTTCGTTAGCCGCGAAAACGACTTACTTGGAGCTGGTGTATTTGGTGACGGCTTTTGTTCCCTCGGAAACAGCGTGTTTCGCGAGTTCGCCTGGCAGAAGCAAACGGACAGCAGTCTGGATTTCCCTACTGCTGATGGTTGAGCGTTTGTTGTAGTGTGCCAATCGAGACGATTCGCTGGCAATTCTTTCGAATACATCGTTGACGAACGAGTTCATGATGCTCATTGCCTTGCTGGAAATTCCAGTGTCGGGGTGTACCTGCTTCAGTACTTTGTAAATGTAGATGCTGAAGCTTTCTTTTCTCTTCGCTCTGCGCTTCTTTTTGTCGCCCTTCGGCGTCTGTTTCTTGCTTGACATTTTCTTGCTACCTTTAGTGGCCGGCATGTTGCTTTTTTGTCGGAATGAGGTGATCGAGTCTCACAAAATTATATATACAAGCGCGTATGTAAATGAGGCTGCGAGAGAGTCGCGTTTCGAGAAGAAGATCGATGTTAGTTTGTTTTTTGTTCACCGCTGAACCGTTGTCGAGGTATAAATATCGCTTGGAGCGCGATCTCTCGTCATTCAATACCGTACGCACAAAAAACGAAAGACATGTCTGGAAGAGGTAAAGGCGGCAAATCGAAGGCGAAGTCTAAGACCCGGTCGTCCCGCGCTGGGCTGCAATTTCCAGTCGGCAGAGTACACCGACTGCTCCGCAAAGGAAACTACGCGCAGCGTGTTGGAGCAGGGGCACCCGTGTACCTCGCTGCAGTTCTGGAATATTTGAGCGCTGAAGTTCTCGAGTTGGCAGGCAATGCTGCCCGTGACAACAAGAAAAGCAGGATCATTCCTCGCCATCTGCAATTGGCTATTAGGAACGACGAAGAACTGAACAAGCTACTGGGCGGAGTCACAATCGCCCAAGGTGGTGTGTTACCCAACATCCAGGCCGTGCTTTTGCCAAAAAAGACGTCGAAGAGTTCTTAAGTCGGATCGCCACATTAAATCACATAAACGGCACTTTTCAGTGCCACCAACTCAAACACTGTCGAGTTTAATGTTTTGTCACAGCCGAGTCGAACATATTAGGTTGGTTCGCGCATCTATCCATCTGCCTTTGTATGTGACGGTCGGCAGTTGGTTCGTGAACCGTATGCGAACTTATCACTTTTATATTTCACGATAGTATTATGTAGAGAATTATGAAATTAACAGAAGAGTACACGTCCATTCAATTCTGCGAGTCGGATCATTCAGGCTTTACAAGAATTTGAAAGCCGGGTCGACAAAATTCTACTTGGAGGCGTAACAGCTCTCATGTTCATGGTATCGCAAAGCACGCAAACTCAAGAGATATTATTTTGAAGTCTTAGATATTTGATTGGTGGGCTGCCAAAAATATTATTCATCAGCAAACTTGAACCCATTTCTGCCATCGGGATGGTCAAAGTCGAGTTATTTATCTACTTTCCTTCAGATCCTCAACGTGTTTTCGGCCCGAACCCCGTTTCTAGTGTAAAGCAATGACGTGGCAAATTGTACCTCGGCTTTTTGTAAAACTCTTCGCCGATGATACATATAAAAAAACTCAATACCTTCTGATGTACTTACTCAACTTTTCCAGCAAAGATATACGTAATTTCCAAAATACCAGAGAAAGAATGAAATCCTACAAATTACCGACAAATCCAGAAAAATTCTCACACTATGATATTTAATTATCACCGTGATAACAAAAACAAATATTCACCCACCATCAATTTAACAATGAATGGCCCCAAATTGAAGAAGATTTATGACTTTGCAAAATATTTTGCGTTATCGATACTAAACTGGAATGTGATAACCGCCTTGAATTACATGTTTTTACTTGTGCACTTTCACTTGTTGCATTCCCAGATATGCAAATTTTTAGAATAATATGTATCTGCATGCTAACCATTTGGTCCCGAACTTTTCTATGATCTGCATAATTGTATGCAATACAAATACAGAAAGTGAATGAATTAGATAGCATAACTCAGAATAGCACCTTTCACCATGAAACAATTTCAAATATCCCAAATTGAAAAAAAAGAAGAAACCAGACAAGATATGATATATATATAATGAACGAACAAGAGTGGATGTGTTGATGGAATTGGTACTGAGCCGGTTTTATATTTTATACCTCATTTGATTGGGTTGGGTGGCAACATACTCCAATGACCCAAAAAGTTCGCATCGTCGCCACTCAGTAATATACGAAGGTATTTGTGTGTCTTGATTATATATATAAACTTTGTTTTATTGGTTTGGCGAATGAATGGCGAAAATTTTAATTGGAACCTATGTGACTCGCGTGTGTTCCCATTTTTGCTTTCTTGTACGTGGCATCGTGGAAATTCCAGGTATTCGATTGAATTTCTCTGCCGAGCTTTGTGAATGTTGCCATATGATAAAGTGCGGAAAAACTTTCTGCAATGGTTGCGCTTCTGGCAACAAACGCTGCCAAAAATATCATTGTTTTGTTATTTTAGCCTTTCTGATGTCACGAAAAACCATTAGTTTGTTAATCTTCTGGCTTAGTTAAATAACACTCGTACTTGAAATCTTCACGAGCATGCCAAATACTTACAACTGTTCTCTCTCTATATATGTATATATGTAGAGCGGATAAAAAGTCAGGAACCTATAACCGATATTCGATTTGG
Source organism: Styela clava (assembly GCF_964204865.1). NCBI lineage: Eukaryota > Metazoa > Chordata > Ascidiacea > Stolidobranchia > Styelidae > Styela > Styela clava. Next base: position 7,418,549 of record NC_135256.1, on the reverse strand, counting down.
GGAAAGCTACCGAAGAAATTGTATAAAAAAATGCGTCAGTTTTTTTTCCCGCGAAGTAGATGTCTGATAAAAGCTCTTGCTTTCGTGAATTTGCGTCCATGGAATGCCCCAATAATGTTGTTGTCATGTATCTTTCAGTTGCCAACAATATATTTAATAGTTGAAGCGATATCGCCAGGTAATAGTACAAAATCCGTCTTGTTGTATGTACAATTGCCAAAAACGAGGAAATCGAAGATGTGTCGTAATTCACTTTATTTAGCGGTTATCACGTTTGTGACGCTTTCCGAATTCGAGAAACAAGTGCTGGATAAAGCGTATATATGCGTTCTTTACTCCATCACCATTGTATTGCTGGAAACATCGAGCTTCGATCTCAAAACTACTTTTGGTGCGAGTAGACAAGCACAAATTTGTTCAAAAGTTACGCTATTCGGTGACGCGACGTTGCATAGCGTTTCGAGCGCGTCCGCTCTTGGACTCGCGAGGTCCTTAAACATAGAGCGTCTGGTGGCGACGAGTTACATTTTAATCGACATAACCTGGTCAGAACAATCGTATCGCAACATGTCTACTGCCGCAAAGAAAACCGTTCAGAAGCGGGCGCCTGCAGCGCATCCATCCTACAAGGAAATGGCAATGGCCGCCGTGAAAGCTACTCACACTAAAAATGGATCCTCGCGAGCCGCCATAAAGAAATACGTCGAAGCAAATTACAGCGTGAAATCAGATCAGGCGAAAATCCACCTTAAGAGGGCCCTCAAAAGTCTGGTCGACGAAGGCGCGCTTAAAACGGATTTGCCAAAAGCACCCAGAAGCTACAGACTTACCAAAAAGGAACCGCCAAAGAAAAATAAGACTGCGTCGGCACAGAAGAAAAAGCCAGCAGCCAAGAAGCCGAAGACTGCACCCGTGAAGAAGGCAGCCGCAAAGAAGCCCAAGGCTAAGAAAACCGCTACGGGAACCAAAAAGGCCACCGTAAAGAAGGTTGCGAAGAAGCCCGCCGCAAAGAAGGCGACAAAAAAGACTCCCAAAAAGTCGGCCCCCAAAAAGAAGACTGTGAAAAAGACCGCCGCCAAAAAGAAGTAGTCAGACATAGGTGGGATCGCCAGAGATATAAAACGGCTCTTTTTAGAGCCACCCGAACATCATAC
>NC_135256.1:7386631-7417195 GCF_964204865.1 Styela clava | reverse complement strand
GGGATATTTGAAATTACTGTTTCATGGTGAAAGGTGCTATTCTGAGTTATGCTATCTAATTCATTCACTTTCTGTATTTGTATTGCATACAATTATGCAGATCATAGAAAAGTTCGGGACCAAATGGTTAGCATGCAGATACATATTATTCTAAAAATTTGCATATCTGGGAATGCAACAAGTGAAAGTGCACAAGTAAAAACATGTAATTCAAGGCGGTTATCACATTCCAGTTTAGTATCGATAACGCAAAATATTTTGCAAAGTCATAAATCTTCTTCAATTTGGGGCCATTCATTGTTAAATTGATGGTGGGTGAATATTTGTTTTTGTTATCACGGTGATAATTAAATATCATAGTGTGAGAATTTTTCTGGATTTGTCGGTAATTTGTAGGATTTCATTCTTTCTCTGGTATTTTGGAAATTACGTATATCTTTGCTGGAAAAGTTGAGTAAGTACATCAGAAGGTATTGAGTTTTTTTATATGTATCATCGGCGAAGAGTTTTACAAAAAGCCGAGGTACAATTTGCCACGTCATTGCTTTACACTAGAAACGGGGTTCGGGCCGAAAACACGTTGAGGATCTGAAGGAAAGTAGATAAATAACTCGACTTTGACCATCCCGATGGCAGAAATGGGTTCAAGTTTGCTGATGAATAATATTTTTGGCAGCCCACCAATCAAATATCTAAGACTTCAAAATAATATCTCTTGAGTTTGCGTGCTTTGCGATACCATGAACATGAGAGCTGTTACGCCTCCAAGTAGAATTTTGTCGACCCGGCTTTCAAATTCTTGTAAAGCCTGAATGATCCGACTCGCAGAATTGAATGGACGTGTACTCTTCTGTTAATTTCATAATTCTCTACATAATACTATCGTGAAATATAAAAGTGATAAGTTCGCATACGGTTCACGAACCAACTGCCGACCGTCACATACAAAGGCAGATGGATAGATGCGCGAACCAACCTAATATGTTCGACTCGGCTGTGACAAAACATTAAACTCGACAGTGTTTGAGTTGGTGGCACTGAAAAGTGCCGTTTATGTGATTTAATGTGGCGATCCGACTTAAGAACTCTTCGACGTCTTTTTTGGCAAAAGCACGGCCTGGATGTTGGGTAACACACCACCTTGGGCGATTGTGACTCCGCCCAGTAGCTTGTTCAGTTCTTCGTCGTTCCTAATAGCCAATTGCAGATGGCGAGGAATGATCCTGCTTTTCTTGTTGTCACGGGCAGCATTGCCTGCCAACTCGAGAACTTCAGCGCTCAAATATTCCAGAACTGCAGCGAGGTACACGGGTGCCCCTGCTCCAACACGCTGCGCGTAGTTTCCTTTGCGGAGCAGTCGGTGTACTCTGCCGACTGGAAATTGCAGCCCAGCGCGGGACGACCGGGTCTTAGACTTCGCCTTCGATTTGCCGCCTTTACCTCTTCCAGACATGTCTTTCGTTTTTTGTGCGTACGGTATTGAATGACGAGAGATCGCGCTCCAAGCGATATTTATACCTCGACAACGGTTCAGCGGTGAACAAAAAACAAACTAACATCGATCTTCTTCTCGAAACGCGACTCTCTCGCAGCCTCATTTACATACGCGCTTGTATATATAATTTTGTGAGACTCGATCACCTCATTCCGACAAAAAAGCAACATGCCGGCCACTAAAGGTAGCAAGAAAATGTCAAGCAAGAAACAGACGCCGAAGGGCGACAAAAAGAAGCGCAGAGCGAAGAGAAAAGAAAGCTTCAGCATCTACATTTACAAAGTACTGAAGCAGGTACACCCCGACACTGGAATTTCCAGCAAGGCAATGAGCATCATGAACTCGTTCGTCAACGATGTATTCGAAAGAATTGCCAGCGAATCGTCTCGATTGGCACACTACAACAAACGCTCAACCATCAGCAGTAGGGAAATCCAGACTGCTGTCCGTTTGCTTCTGCCAGGCGAACTCGCGAAACACGCTGTTTCCGAGGGAACAAAAGCCGTCACCAAATACACCAGCTCCAAGTAAGTCGTTTTCGCGGCTAACGAAACAAAAAACGGTCCTTATCAGGACCACCCACACTATATTGTACGAGAGTTATATAATATAAATATTGCGTCGCAAATTTTCACCCCAATGCGAACGAAGTATGTTCGCATACGACAGACATCGGGACTTTTGAGACCGGTACGCGTTTCACAGTCTTCCGGGAGAAAGACGTCGCGAACGGCGGCGTTTCTTGTGGAAAGAAGAAGTAATTTCGAGTCGACACAGTAGCCAACCAACAAGTAGTCAGTATTGGAAACGCAAACTCACTATTATTATCTGTTGGTATTAGCGCGAGTACAAACTCAAACTTCCAAAAAAACGTGGTGGCTCTAAAAAGAACCGCTGTCAGCAACACGCCCCTGATGCGTCGCAGTTTCGAGGCAACGACTCATATCTTCGTCTTAACTCAAATTAGTTCAATAATGTGGTGGCTCTGAAAAGAGCCGTTTGGTAATTAGTCGATGACGCCTAAGCACGTTCGCCTCTGATGCGTCGTGCCAGTTGAATGTCCTTGGGCATGATGGTGACACGCTTTGCGTGGATTGCGCACAGGTTAGTGTCTTCGAAGAGACCGACCAAGTAAGCTTCGCTCGCCTCTTGCAGCGCCATTACGGAGCTGCTTTGGAAGCGCAAGTCCGTTTTGAAGTCCTGAGCAATTTCCCGAACCAATCTCTGGAAAGGAAGCTTACGTATGAGCAACTCGGTCGATTTCTGGTATCGGCGAATTTCTCTCAAAGCGACTGTGCCTGGCCTGTATCGGTGAGGCTTCTTGACGCCGCCGGTCGCAGGTGCGCTCTTTCTCGCAGCCTTTGTGGCAAGCTGCTTGCGGGGAGCCTTACCCCCGGTGCTCTTTCGTGCGGTCTGCTTGGTTCTGGCCATTTTTTTTTTGTTCAACGATAGATACTCTCGCGTAACTGATTTAGAGCTCGAGCCTCAAGCGACTATATGTACCGACCGGGTAACGTCTTCTAATTGGCTAGACATCTTTTGCGCGCCATTTTTTCTCTCCTTTTCGACGACGGCCGCCCCGCGAGAGGTTATAGCTCGATAGCGCGTTTGGCAATTATCATTGTCAAAAAACGCAAACCCGTAAACAATGTCTGGACGAGGTAAAGGAGGAAAAGGTTTGGGAAAGGGGGGAGCAAAGCGTCATCGCAAAGTGTTGCGTGACAACATCCAGGGAATCACAAAGCCCGCAATCAGACGTTTGGCACGCAGAGGAGGTGTCAAACGTATATCGGGACTCATCTACGAGGAAACTAGAGGAGTTCTCAAAGTATTCTTGGAAAATGTTATCCGTGACGCCGTGACATACACCGAGCATGCCAAAAGAAAGACTGTTACAGCCTTGGACGTCGTGTACGCTCTGAAAAGACAAGGACGAACTCTCTACGGGTTCGGCGGTTAGATAGCTCATCCAACGAACGTTTCAACAACGGCTCTTTTTAGAGCCACCCATGCCATTGTCAGAACTGGGGTTGTTTCATTAATTTTGAAGTTTCACACTTGACCATTATATTTAGATATATATCGTCGACTTGCTCGTGGACTCAGGCAATTTTACGCCTTGCTTGCTATCGCTTCGAAAGCGTCCGCCCCACATTTCCCGCTCTTTCGTAACAGGCGTTTTCTTGCTCGTGGACTAGAGGCATTTTGACGCCTTGCTTGCTATCGCTTCGAGAGCGTCCGCTCACATTTCTTTATCGTGGACCGGGGCAATTTTTCGCCTTGCTATCGCTTCGAGAGCGTCCGCTCACATTTTTCCCGCCCTTCGACTCATTTATTGTTCGTTCGTCAATCGGTCCGCGCGAAATATATTTCCCGCCATTTTGTTAAAGCACGTGGCAAAGGGATCGAGGGCGTGTAGTTAGCCAATTGAATCTCGTAAAAGATCAGAGGTTTCGAGTGACGAACTCTTTGTGTATGATGTTCGGGTGGCTCTAAAAAGAGCCGTTTTATATCTCTGGCGATCCCACCTATGTCTGACTACTTCTTTTTGGCGGCGGTCTTTTTCACAGTCTTCTTTTTGGGGGCCGACTTTTTGGGAGTCTTTTTTGTCGCCTTCTTTGCGGCGGGCTTCTTCGCAACCTTCTTTACGGTGGCCTTTTTGGTTCCCGTAGCGGTTTTCTTAGCCTTGGGCTTCTTTGCGGCTGCCTTCTTCACGGGTGCAGTCTTCGGCTTCTTGGCTGCTGGCTTTTTCTTCTGTGCCGACGCAGTCTTATTTTTCTTTGGCGGTTCCTTTTTGGTAAGTCTGTAGCTTCTGGGTGCTTTTGGCAAATCCGTTTTAAGCGCGCCTTCGTCGACCAGACTTTTGAGGGCCCTCTTAAGGTGGATTTTCGCCTGATCTGATTTCACGCTGTAATTTGCTTCGACGTATTTCTTTATGGCGGCTCGCGAGGATCCATTTTTAGTGTGAGTAGCTTTCACGGCGGCCATTGCCATTTCCTTGTAGGATGGATGCGCTGCAGGCGCCCGCTTCTGAACGGTTTTCTTTGCGGCAGTAGACATGTTGCGATACGATTGTTCTGACCAGGTTATGTCGATTAAAATGTAACTCGTCGCCACCAGACGCTCTATGTTTAAGGACCTCGCGAGTCCAAGAGCGGACGCGCTCGAAACGCTATGCAACGTCGCGTCACCGAATAGCGTAACTTTTGAACAAATTTGTGCTTGTCTACTCGCACCAAAAGTAGTTTTGAGATCGAAGCTCGATGTTTTCCAGCAATACAATGGTGATGGAGTAAAGAACGCATATATACGCTTTATCCAGCACTTGTTTCTCGAATTCGGAAAGCGTCACAAACGTGATAACCGCTAAATAAAGTGAATTACGACACATCTTCGATTTCCTCGTTTTTGGCAATTGTACATACAACAAGACGGATTTTGTACTATTACCTGGCGATATCGCTTCAACTATTAAATATATTGTTGGCAACTGAAAGATACATGACAACAACATTATTGGGGCATTCCATGGACGCAAATTCACGAAAGCAAGAGCTTTTATCAGACATCTACTTCGCGGGAAAAAAAACTGACGCATTTTTTTATACAATTTCTTCGGTAGCTTTCCCCAAATCGAATATCGGTTATAGGTTCCTGACTTTTTATCCGCTCTACATATATACATATATAGAGAGAGAACAGTTGTAAGTATTTGGCATGCTCGTGAAGATTTCAAGTACGAGTGTTATTTAACTAAGCCAGAAGATTAACAAACTAATGGTTTTTCGTGACATCAGAAAGGCTAAAATAACAAAACAATGATATTTTTGGCAGCGTTTGTTGCCAGAAGCGCAACCATTGCAGAAAGTTTTTCCGCACTTTATCATATGGCAACATTCACAAAGCTCGGCAGAGAAATTCAATCGAATACCTGGAATTTCCACGATGCCACGTACAAGAAAGCAAAAATGGGAACACACGCGAGTCACATAGGTTCCAATTAAAATTTTCGCCATTCATTCGCCAAACCAATAAAACAAAGTTTATATATATAATCAAGACACACAAATACCTTCGGTATATTACTGAGTGGCGACGATGCGAACTTTTTGGGTCATTGGAGTATGTTGCCACCCAACCCAATCAAATGAGGTATAAAATATAAAACCGGCTCAGTACCAATTCCATCAACACATCCACTCTTGTTCGTTCATTATATATATATCATATCTTGTCTGGTTTCTTCTTTTTTTTCAATTTGGGATATTTGAAATTACTGTTTCATGGTGAAAGGTGCTATTCTGAGTTATGCTATCTAATTCATTCACTTTCTGTATTTGTATTGCATACAATTATGCAGATCATAGAAAAGTTCGGGACCAAATGGTTAGCATGCAGATACATATTATTCTAAAAATTTGCATATCTGGGAATGCAACAAGTGAAAGTGCACAAGTAAAAACATGTAATTCAAGGCGGTTATCACATTCCAGTTTAGTATCGATAACGCAAAATATTTTGCAAAGTCATAAATCTTCTTCAATTTGGGGCCATTCATTGTTAAATTGATGGTGGGTGAATATTTGTTTTTGTTATCACGGTGATAATTAAATATCATAGTGTGAGAATTTTTCTGGATTTGTCGGTAATTTGTAGGATTTCATTCTTTCTCTGGTATTTTGGAAATTACGTATATCTTTGCTGGAAAAGTTGAGTAAGTACATCAGAAGGTATTGAGTTTTTTTATATGTATCATCGGCGAAGAGTTTTACAAAAAGCCGAGGTACAATTTGCCACGTCATTGCTTTACACTAGAAACGGGGTTCGGGCCGAAAACACGTTGAGGATCTGAAGGAAAGTAGATAAATAACTCGACTTTGACCATCCCGATGGCAGAAATGGGTTCAAGTTTGCTGATGAATAATATTTTTGGCAGCCCACCAATCAAATATCTAAGACTTCAAAATAATATCTCTTGAGTTTGCGTGCTTTGCGATACCATGAACATGAGAGCTGTTACGCCTCCAAGTAGAATTTTGTCGACCCGGCTTTCAAATTCTTGTAAAGCCTGAATGATCCGACTCGCAGAATTGAATGGACGTGTACTCTTCTGTTAATTTCATAATTCTCTACATAATACTATCGTGAAATATAAAAGTGATAAGTTCGCATACGGTTCACGAACCAACTGCCGACCGTCACATACAAAGGCAGATGGATAGATGCGCGAACCAACCTAATATGTTCGACTCGGCTGTGACAAAACATTAAACTCGACAGTGTTTGAGTTGGTGGCACTGAAAAGTGCCGTTTATGTGATTTAATGTGGCGATCCGACTTAAGAACTCTTCGACGTCTTTTTTGGCAAAAGCACGGCCTGGATGTTGGGTAACACACCACCTTGGGCGATTGTGACTCCGCCCAGTAGCTTGTTCAGTTCTTCGTCGTTCCTAATAGCCAATTGCAGATGGCGAGGAATGATCCTGCTTTTCTTGTTGTCACGGGCAGCATTGCCTGCCAACTCGAGAACTTCAGCGCTCAAATATTCCAGAACTGCAGCGAGGTACACGGGTGCCCCTGCTCCAACACGCTGCGCGTAGTTTCCTTTGCGGAGCAGTCGGTGTACTCTGCCGACTGGAAATTGCAGCCCAGCGCGGGACGACCGGGTCTTAGACTTCGCCTTCGATTTGCCGCCTTTACCTCTTCCAGACATGTCTTTCGTTTTTTGTGCGTACGGTATTGAATGACGAGAGATCGCGCTCCAAGCGATATTTATACCTCGACAACGGTTCAGCGGTGAACAAAAAACAAACTAACATCGATCTTCTTCTCGAAACGCGACTCTCTCGCAGCCTCATTTACATACGCGCTTGTATATATAATTTTGTGAGACTCGATCACCTCATTCCGACAAAAAAGCAACATGCCGGCCACTAAAGGTAGCAAGAAAATGTCAAGCAAGAAACAGACGCCGAAGGGCGACAAAAAGAAGCGCAGAGCGAAGAGAAAAGAAAGCTTCAGCATCTACATTTACAAAGTACTGAAGCAGGTACACCCCGACACTGGAATTTCCAGCAAGGCAATGAGCATCATGAACTCGTTCGTCAACGATGTATTCGAAAGAATTGCCAGCGAATCGTCTCGATTGGCACACTACAACAAACGCTCAACCATCAGCAGTAGGGAAATCCAGACTGCTGTCCGTTTGCTTCTGCCAGGCGAACTCGCGAAACACGCTGTTTCCGAGGGAACAAAAGCCGTCACCAAATACACCAGCTCCAAGTAAGTCGTTTTCGCGGCTAACGAAACAAAAAACGGTCCTTATCAGGACCACCCACACTATATTGTACGAGAGTTATATAATATAAATATTGCGTCGCAAATTTTCACCCCAATGCGAACGAAGTATGTTCGCATACGACAGACATCGGGACTTTTGAGACCGGTACGCGTTTCACAGTCTTCCGGGAGAAAGACGTCGCGAACGGCGGCGTTTCTTGTGGAAAGAAGAAGTAATTTCGAGTCGACACAGTAGCCAACCAACAAGTAGTCAGTATTGGAAACGCAAACTCACTATTATTATCTGTTGGTATTAGCGCGAGTACAAACTCAAACTTCCAAAAAAACGTGGTGGCTCTAAAAAGAACCGCTGTCAGCAACACGCCCCTGATGCGTCGCAGTTTCGAGGCAACGACTCATATCTTCGTCTTAACTCAAATTAGTTCAATAATGTGGTGGCTCTGAAAAGAGCCGTTTGGTAATTAGTCGATGACGCCTAAGCACGTTCGCCTCTGATGCGTCGTGCCAGTTGAATGTCCTTGGGCATGATGGTGACACGCTTTGCGTGGATTGCGCACAGGTTAGTGTCTTCGAAGAGACCGACCAAGTAAGCTTCGCTCGCCTCTTGCAGCGCCATTACGGAGCTGCTTTGGAAGCGCAAGTCCGTTTTGAAGTCCTGAGCAATTTCCCGAACCAATCTCTGGAAAGGAAGCTTACGTATGAGCAACTCGGTCGATTTCTGGTATCGGCGAATTTCTCTCAAAGCGACTGTGCCTGGCCTGTATCGGTGAGGCTTCTTGACGCCGCCGGTCGCAGGTGCGCTCTTTCTCGCAGCCTTTGTGGCAAGCTGCTTGCGGGGAGCCTTACCCCCGGTGCTCTTTCGTGCGGTCTGCTTGGTTCTGGCCATTTTTTTTTTGTTCAACGATAGATACTCTCGCGTAACTGATTTAGAGCTCGAGCCTCAAGCGACTATATGTACCGACCGGGTAACGTCTTCTAATTGGCTAGACATCTTTTGCGCGCCATTTTTTCTCTCCTTTTCGACGACGGCCGCCCCGCGAGAGGTTATAGCTCGATAGCGCGTTTGGCAATTATCATTGTCAAAAAACGCAAACCCGTAAACAATGTCTGGACGAGGTAAAGGAGGAAAAGGTTTGGGAAAGGGGGGAGCAAAGCGTCATCGCAAAGTGTTGCGTGACAACATCCAGGGAATCACAAAGCCCGCAATCAGACGTTTGGCACGCAGAGGAGGTGTCAAACGTATATCGGGACTCATCTACGAGGAAACTAGAGGAGTTCTCAAAGTATTCTTGGAAAATGTTATCCGTGACGCCGTGACATACACCGAGCATGCCAAAAGAAAGACTGTTACAGCCTTGGACGTCGTGTACGCTCTGAAAAGACAAGGACGAACTCTCTACGGGTTCGGCGGTTAGATAGCTCATCCAACGAACGTTTCAACAACGGCTCTTTTTAGAGCCACCCATGCCATTGTCAGAACTGGGGTTGTTTCATTAATTTTGAAGTTTCACACTTGACCATTATATTTAGATATATATCGTCGACTTGCTCGTGGACTCAGGCAATTTTACGCCTTGCTTGCTATCGCTTCGAAAGCGTCCGCCCCACATTTCCCGCTCTTTCGTAACAGGCGTTTTCTTGCTCGTGGACTAGAGGCATTTTGACGCCTTGCTTGCTATCGCTTCGAGAGCGTCCGCTCACATTTCTTTATCGTGGACCGGGGCAATTTTTCGCCTTGCTATCGCTTCGAGAGCGTCCGCTCACATTTTTCCCGCCCTTCGACTCATTTATTGTTCGTTCGTCAATCGGTCCGCGCGAAATATATTTCCCGCCATTTTGTTAAAGCACGTGGCAAAGGGATCGAGGGCGTGTAGTTAGCCAATTGAATCTCGTAAAAGATCAGAGGTTTCGAGTGACGAACTCTTTGTGTATGATGTTCGGGTGGCTCTAAAAAGAGCCGTTTTATATCTCTGGCGATCCCACCTATGTCTGACTACTTCTTTTTGGCGGCGGTCTTTTTCACAGTCTTCTTTTTGGGGGCCGACTTTTTGGGAGTCTTTTTTGTCGCCTTCTTTGCGGCGGGCTTCTTCGCAACCTTCTTTACGGTGGCCTTTTTGGTTCCCGTAGCGGTTTTCTTAGCCTTGGGCTTCTTTGCGGCTGCCTTCTTCACGGGTGCAGTCTTCGGCTTCTTGGCTGCTGGCTTTTTCTTCTGTGCCGACGCAGTCTTATTTTTCTTTGGCGGTTCCTTTTTGGTAAGTCTGTAGCTTCTGGGTGCTTTTGGCAAATCCGTTTTAAGCGCGCCTTCGTCGACCAGACTTTTGAGGGCCCTCTTAAGGTGGATTTTCGCCTGATCTGATTTCACGCTGTAATTTGCTTCGACGTATTTCTTTATGGCGGCTCGCGAGGATCCATTTTTAGTGTGAGTAGCTTTCACGGCGGCCATTGCCATTTCCTTGTAGGATGGATGCGCTGCAGGCGCCCGCTTCTGAACGGTTTTCTTTGCGGCAGTAGACATGTTGCGATACGATTGTTCTGACCAGGTTATGTCGATTAAAATGTAACTCGTCGCCACCAGACGCTCTATGTTTAAGGACCTCGCGAGTCCAAGAGCGGACGCGCTCGAAACGCTATGCAACGTCGCGTCACCGAATAGCGTAACTTTTGAACAAATTTGTGCTTGTCTACTCGCACCAAAAGTAGTTTTGAGATCGAAGCTCGATGTTTTCCAGCAATACAATGGTGATGGAGTAAAGAACGCATATATACGCTTTATCCAGCACTTGTTTCTCGAATTCGGAAAGCGTCACAAACGTGATAACCGCTAAATAAAGTGAATTACGACACATCTTCGATTTCCTCGTTTTTGGCAATTGTACATACAACAAGACGGATTTTGTACTATTACCTGGCGATATCGCTTCAACTATTAAATATATTGTTGGCAACTGAAAGATACATGACAACAACATTATTGGGGCATTCCATGGACGCAAATTCACGAAAGCAAGAGCTTTTATCAGACATCTACTTCGCGGGAAAAAAAACTGACGCATTTTTTTATACAATTTCTTCGGTAGCTTTCCCCAAATCGAATATCGGTTATAGGTTCCTGACTTTTTATCCGCTCTACATATATACATATATAGAGAGAGAACAGTTGTAAGTATTTGGCATGCTCGTGAAGATTTCAAGTACGAGTGTTATTTAACTAAGCCAGAAGATTAACAAACTAATGGTTTTTCGTGACATCAGAAAGGCTAAAATAACAAAACAATGATATTTTTGGCAGCGTTTGTTGCCAGAAGCGCAACCATTGCAGAAAGTTTTTCCGCACTTTATCATATGGCAACATTCACAAAGCTCGGCAGAGAAATTCAATCGAATACCTGGAATTTCCACGATGCCACGTACAAGAAAGCAAAAATGGGAACACACGCGAGTCACATAGGTTCCAATTAAAATTTTCGCCATTCATTCGCCAAACCAATAAAACAAAGTTTATATATATAATCAAGACACACAAATACCTTCGGTATATTACTGAGTGGCGACGATGCGAACTTTTTGGGTCATTGGAGTATGTTGCCACCCAACCCAATCAAATGAGGTATAAAATATAAAACCGGCTCAGTACCAATTCCATCAACACATCCACTCTTGTTCGTTCATTATATATATATCATATCTTGTCTGGTTTCTTCTTTTTTTTCAATTTGGGATATTTGAAATTACTGTTTCATGGTGAAAGGTGCTATTCTGAGTTATGCTATCTAATTCATTCACTTTCTGTATTTGTATTGCATACAATTATGCAGATCATAGAAAAGTTCGGGACCAAATGGTTAGCATGCAGATACATATTATTCTAAAAATTTGCATATCTGGGAATGCAACAAGTGAAAGTGCACAAGTAAAAACATGTAATTCAAGGCGGTTATCACATTCCAGTTTAGTATCGATAACGCAAAATATTTTGCAAAGTCATAAATCTTCTTCAATTTGGGGCCATTCATTGTTAAATTGATGGTGGGTGAATATTTGTTTTTGTTATCACGGTGATAATTAAATATCATAGTGTGAGAATTTTTCTGGATTTGTCGGTAATTTGTAGGATTTCATTCTTTCTCTGGTATTTTGGAAATTACGTATATCTTTGCTGGAAAAGTTGAGTAAGTACATCAGAAGGTATTGAGTTTTTTTATATGTATCATCGGCGAAGAGTTTTACAAAAAGCCGAGGTACAATTTGCCACGTCATTGCTTTACACTAGAAACGGGGTTCGGGCCGAAAACACGTTGAGGATCTGAAGGAAAGTAGATAAATAACTCGACTTTGACCATCCCGATGGCAGAAATGGGTTCAAGTTTGCTGATGAATAATATTTTTGGCAGCCCACCAATCAAATATCTAAGACTTCAAAATAATATCTCTTGAGTTTGCGTGCTTTGCGATACCATGAACATGAGAGCTGTTACGCCTCCAAGTAGAATTTTGTCGACCCGGCTTTCAAATTCTTGTAAAGCCTGAATGATCCGACTCGCAGAATTGAATGGACGTGTACTCTTCTGTTAATTTCATAATTCTCTACATAATACTATCGTGAAATATAAAAGTGATAAGTTCGCATACGGTTCACGAACCAACTGCCGACCGTCACATACAAAGGCAGATGGATAGATGCGCGAACCAACCTAATATGTTCGACTCGGCTGTGACAAAACATTAAACTCGACAGTGTTTGAGTTGGTGGCACTGAAAAGTGCCGTTTATGTGATTTAATGTGGCGATCCGACTTAAGAACTCTTCGACGTCTTTTTTGGCAAAAGCACGGCCTGGATGTTGGGTAACACACCACCTTGGGCGATTGTGACTCCGCCCAGTAGCTTGTTCAGTTCTTCGTCGTTCCTAATAGCCAATTGCAGATGGCGAGGAATGATCCTGCTTTTCTTGTTGTCACGGGCAGCATTGCCTGCCAACTCGAGAACTTCAGCGCTCAAATATTCCAGAACTGCAGCGAGGTACACGGGTGCCCCTGCTCCAACACGCTGCGCGTAGTTTCCTTTGCGGAGCAGTCGGTGTACTCTGCCGACTGGAAATTGCAGCCCAGCGCGGGACGACCGGGTCTTAGACTTCGCCTTCGATTTGCCGCCTTTACCTCTTCCAGACATGTCTTTCGTTTTTTGTGCGTACGGTATTGAATGACGAGAGATCGCGCTCCAAGCGATATTTATACCTCGACAACGGTTCAGCGGTGAACAAAAAACAAACTAACATCGATCTTCTTCTCGAAACGCGACTCTCTCGCAGCCTCATTTACATACGCGCTTGTATATATAATTTTGTGAGACTCGATCACCTCATTCCGACAAAAAAGCAACATGCCGGCCACTAAAGGTAGCAAGAAAATGTCAAGCAAGAAACAGACGCCGAAGGGCGACAAAAAGAAGCGCAGAGCGAAGAGAAAAGAAAGCTTCAGCATCTACATTTACAAAGTACTGAAGCAGGTACACCCCGACACTGGAATTTCCAGCAAGGCAATGAGCATCATGAACTCGTTCGTCAACGATGTATTCGAAAGAATTGCCAGCGAATCGTCTCGATTGGCACACTACAACAAACGCTCAACCATCAGCAGTAGGGAAATCCAGACTGCTGTCCGTTTGCTTCTGCCAGGCGAACTCGCGAAACACGCTGTTTCCGAGGGAACAAAAGCCGTCACCAAATACACCAGCTCCAAGTAAGTCGTTTTCGCGGCTAACGAAACAAAAAACGGTCCTTATCAGGACCACCCACACTATATTGTACGAGAGTTATATAATATAAATATTGCGTCGCAAATTTTCACCCCAATGCGAACGAAGTATGTTCGCATACGACAGACATCGGGACTTTTGAGACCGGTACGCGTTTCACAGTCTTCCGGGAGAAAGACGTCGCGAACGGCGGCGTTTCTTGTGGAAAGAAGAAGTAATTTCGAGTCGACACAGTAGCCAACCAACAAGTAGTCAGTATTGGAAACGCAAACTCACTATTATTATCTGTTGGTATTAGCGCGAGTACAAACTCAAACTTCCAAAAAAACGTGGTGGCTCTAAAAAGAACCGCTGTCAGCAACACGCCCCTGATGCGTCGCAGTTTCGAGGCAACGACTCATATCTTCGTCTTAACTCAAATTAGTTCAATAATGTGGTGGCTCTGAAAAGAGCCGTTTGGTAATTAGTCGATGACGCCTAAGCACGTTCGCCTCTGATGCGTCGTGCCAGTTGAATGTCCTTGGGCATGATGGTGACACGCTTTGCGTGGATTGCGCACAGGTTAGTGTCTTCGAAGAGACCGACCAAGTAAGCTTCGCTCGCCTCTTGCAGCGCCATTACGGAGCTGCTTTGGAAGCGCAAGTCCGTTTTGAAGTCCTGAGCAATTTCCCGAACCAATCTCTGGAAAGGAAGCTTACGTATGAGCAACTCGGTCGATTTCTGGTATCGGCGAATTTCTCTCAAAGCGACTGTGCCTGGCCTGTATCGGTGAGGCTTCTTGACGCCGCCGGTCGCAGGTGCGCTCTTTCTCGCAGCCTTTGTGGCAAGCTGCTTGCGGGGAGCCTTACCCCCGGTGCTCTTTCGTGCGGTCTGCTTGGTTCTGGCCATTTTTTTTTTGTTCAACGATAGATACTCTCGCGTAACTGATTTAGAGCTCGAGCCTCAAGCGACTATATGTACCGACCGGGTAACGTCTTCTAATTGGCTAGACATCTTTTGCGCGCCATTTTTTCTCTCCTTTTCGACGACGGCCGCCCCGCGAGAGGTTATAGCTCGATAGCGCGTTTGGCAATTATCATTGTCAAAAAACGCAAACCCGTAAACAATGTCTGGACGAGGTAAAGGAGGAAAAGGTTTGGGAAAGGGGGGAGCAAAGCGTCATCGCAAAGTGTTGCGTGACAACATCCAGGGAATCACAAAGCCCGCAATCAGACGTTTGGCACGCAGAGGAGGTGTCAAGCGTATATCGGGACTCATCTACGAGGAAACTAGAGGAGTTCTCAAAGTATTCTTGGAAAATGTTATCCGTGACGCCGTGACATACACCGAGCATGCCAAAAGAAAGACTGTTACAGCCTTGGACGTCGTGTACGCTCTGAAAAGACAAGGACGAACTCTCTACGGGTTCGGCGGTTAGATAGCTCATCCAACGAACGTTTCAACAACGGCTCTTTTTAGAGCCACCCATGCCATTGTCAGAACTGGGGTTGTTTCATTAATTTTGAAGTTTCACACTTGACCATTATATTTAGATATATATCGTCGACTTGCTCGTGGACTCAGGCAATTTTACGCCTTGCTTGCTATCGCTTCGAAAGCGTCCGCCCCACATTTCCCGCTCTTTCGTAACAGGCGTTTTCTTGCTCGTGGACTAGAGGCATTTTGACGCCTTGCTTGCTATCGCTTCGAGAGCGTCCGCTCACATTTCTTTATCGTGGACCGGGGCAATTTTTCGCCTTGCTATCGCTTCGAGAGCGTCCGCTCACATTTTTCCCGCCCTTCGACTCATTTATTGTTCGTTCGTCAATCGGTCCGCGCGAAATATATTTCCCGCCATTTTGTTAAAGCACGTGGCAAAGGGATCGAGGGCGTGTAGTTAGCCAATTGAATCTCGTAAAAGATCAGAGGTTTCGAGTGACGAACTCTTTGTGTATGATGTTCGGGTGGCTCTAAAAAGAGCCGTTTTATATCTCTGGCGATCCCACCTATGTCTGACTACTTCTTTTTGGCGGCGGTCTTTTTCACAGTCTTCTTTTTGGGGGCCGACTTTTTGGGAGTCTTTTTTGTCGCCTTCTTTGCGGCGGGCTTCTTCGCAACCTTCTTTACGGTGGCCTTTTTGGTTCCCGTAGCGGTTTTCTTAGCCTTGGGCTTCTTTGCGGCTGCCTTCTTCACGGGTGCAGTCTTCGGCTTCTTGGCTGCTGGCTTTTTCTTCTGTGCCGACGCAGTCTTATTTTTCTTTGGCGGTTCCTTTTTGGTAAGTCTGTAGCTTCTGGGTGCTTTTGGCAAATCCGTTTTAAGCGCGCCTTCGTCGACCAGACTTTTGAGGGCCCTCTTAAGGTGGATTTTCGCCTGATCTGATTTCACGCTGTAATTTGCTTCGACGTATTTCTTTATGGCGGCTCGCGAGGATCCATTTTTAGTGTGAGTAGCTTTCACGGCGGCCATTGCCATTTCCTTGTAGGATGGATGCGCTGCAGGCGCCCGCTTCTGAACGGTTTTCTTTGCGGCAGTAGACATGTTGCGATACGATTGTTCTGACCAGGTTATGTCGATTAAAATGTAACTCGTCGCCACCAGACGCTCTATGTTTAAGGACCTCGCGAGTCCAAGAGCGGACGCGCTCGAAACGCTATGCAACGTCGCGTCACCGAATAGCGTAACTTTTGAACAAATTTGTGCTTGTCTACTCGCACCAAAAGTAGTTTTGAGATCGAAGCTCGATGTTTTCCAGCAATACAATGGTGATGGAGTAAAGAACGCATATATACGCTTTATCCAGCACTTGTTTCTCGAATTCGGAAAGCGTCACAAACGTGATAACCGCTAAATAAAGTGAATTACGACACATCTTCGATTTCCTCGTTTTTGGCAATTGTACATACAACAAGACGGATTTTGTACTATTACCTGGCGATATCGCTTCAACTATTAAATATATTGTTGGCAACTGAAAGATACATGACAACAACATTATTGGGGCATTCCATGGACGCAAATTCACGAAAGCAAGAGCTTTTATCAGACATCTACTTCGCGGGAAAAAAAACTGACGCATTTTTTTATACAATTTCTTCGGTAGCTTTCCCCAAATCGAATATCGGTTATAGGTTCCTGACTTTTTATCCGCTCTACATATATACATATATAGAGAGAGAACAGTTGTAAGTATTTGGCATGCTCGTGAAGATTTCAAGTACGAGTGTTATTTAACTAAGCCAGAAGATTAACAAACTAATGGTTTTTCGTGACATCAGAAAGGCTAAAATAACAAAACAATGATATTTTTGGCAGCGTTTGTTGCCAGAAGCGCAACCATTGCAGAAAGTTTTTCCGCACTTTATCATATGGCAACATTCACAAAGCTCGGCAGAGAAATTCAATCGAATACCTGGAATTTCCACGATGCCACGTACAAGAAAGCAAAAATGGGAACACACGCGAGTCACATAGGTTCCAATTAAAATTTTCGCCATTCATTCGCCAAACCAATAAAACAAAGTTTATATATATAATCAAGACACACAAATACCTTCGGTATATTACTGAGTGGCGACGATGCGAACTTTTTGGGTCATTGGAGTATGTTGCCACCCAACCCAATCAAATGAGGTATAAAATATAAAACCGGCTCAGTACCAATTCCATCAACACATCCACTCTTGTTCGTTCATTATATATATATCATATCTTGTCTGGTTTCTTCTTTTTTTTCAATTTGGGATATTTGAAATTACTGTTTCATGGTGAAAGGTGCTATTCTGAGTTATGCTATCTAATTCATTCACTTTCTGTATTTGTATTGCATACAATTATGCAGATCATAGAAAAGTTCGGGACCAAATGGTTAGCATGCAGATACATATTATTCTAAAAATTTGCATATCTGGGAATGCAACAAGTGAAAGTGCACAAGTAAAAACATGTAATTCAAGGCGGTTATCACATTCCAGTTTAGTATCGATAACGCAAAATATTTTGCAAAGTCATAAATCTTCTTCAATTTGGGGCCATTCATTGTTAAATTGATGGTGGGTGAATATTTGTTTTTGTTATCACGGTGATAATTAAATATCATAGTGTGAGAATTTTTCTGGATTTGTCGGTAATTTGTAGGATTTCATTCTTTCTCTGGTATTTTGGAAATTACGTATATCTTTGCTGGAAAAGTTGAGTAAGTACATCAGAAGGTATTGAGTTTTTTTATATGTATCATCGGCGAAGAGTTTTACAAAAAGCCGAGGTACAATTTGCCACGTCATTGCTTTACACTAGAAACGGGGTTCGGGCCGAAAACACGTTGAGGATCTGAAGGAAAGTAGATAAATAACTCGACTTTGACCATCCCGATGGCAGAAATGGGTTCAAGTTTGCTGATGAATAATATTTTTGGCAGCCCACCAATCAAATATCTAAGACTTCAAAATAATATCTCTTGAGTTTGCGTGCTTTGCGATACCATGAACATGAGAGCTGTTACGCCTCCAAGTAGAATTTTGTCGACCCGGCTTTCAAATTCTTGTAAAGCCTGAATGATCCGACTCGCAGAATTGAATGGACGTGTACTCTTCTGTTAATTTCATAATTCTCTACATAATACTATCGTGAAATATAAAAGTGATAAGTTCGCATACGGTTCACGAACCAACTGCCGACCGTCACATACAAAGGCAGATGGATAGATGCGCGAACCAACCTAATATGTTCGACTCGGCTGTGACAAAACATTAAACTCGACAGTGTTTGAGTTGGTGGCACTGAAAAGTGCCGTTTATGTGATTTAATGTGGCGATCCGACTTAAGAACTCTTCGACGTCTTTTTTGGCAAAAGCACGGCCTGGATGTTGGGTAACACACCACCTTGGGCGATTGTGACTCCGCCCAGTAGCTTGTTCAGTTCTTCGTCGTTCCTAATAGCCAATTGCAGATGGCGAGGAATGATCCTGCTTTTCTTGTTGTCACGGGCAGCATTGCCTGCCAACTCGAGAACTTCAGCGCTCAAATATTCCAGAACTGCAGCGAGGTACACGGGTGCCCCTGCTCCAACACGCTGCGCGTAGTTTCCTTTGCGGAGCAGTCGGTGTACTCTGCCGACTGGAAATTGCAGCCCAGCGCGGGACGACCGGGTCTTAGACTTCGCCTTCGATTTGCCGCCTTTACCTCTTCCAGACATGTCTTTCGTTTTTTGTGCGTACGGTATTGAATGACGAGAGATCGCGCTCCAAGCGATATTTATACCTCGACAACGGTTCAGCGGTGAACAAAAAACAAACTAACATCGATCTTCTTCTCGAAACGCGACTCTCTCGCAGCCTCATTTACATACGCGCTTGTATATATAATTTTGTGAGACTCGATCACCTCATTCCGACAAAAAAGCAACATGCCGGCCACTAAAGGTAGCAAGAAAATGTCAAGCAAGAAACAGACGCCGAAGGGCGACAAAAAGAAGCGCAGAGCGAAGAGAAAAGAAAGCTTCAGCATCTACATTTACAAAGTACTGAAGCAGGTACACCCCGACACTGGAATTTCCAGCAAGGCAATGAGCATCATGAACTCGTTCGTCAACGATGTATTCGAAAGAATTGCCAGCGAATCGTCTCGATTGGCACACTACAACAAACGCTCAACCATCAGCAGTAGGGAAATCCAGACTGCTGTCCGTTTGCTTCTGCCAGGCGAACTCGCGAAACACGCTGTTTCCGAGGGAACAAAAGCCGTCACCAAATACACCAGCTCCAAGTAAGTCGTTTTCGCGGCTAACGAAACAAAAAACGGTCCTTATCAGGACCACCCACACTATATTGTACGAGAGTTATATAATATAAATATTGCGTCGCAAATTTTCACCCCAATGCGAACGAAGTATGTTCGCATACGACAGACATCGGGACTTTTGAGACCGGTACGCGTTTCACAGTCTTCCGGGAGAAAGACGTCGCGAACGGCGGCGTTTCTTGTGGAAAGAAGAAGTAATTTCGAGTCGACACAGTAGCCAACCAACAAGTAGTCAGTATTGGAAACGCAAACTCACTATTATTATCTGTTGGTATTAGCGCGAGTACAAACTCAAACTTCCAAAAAAACGTGGTGGCTCTAAAAAGAACCGCTGTCAGCAACACGCCCCTGATGCGTCGCAGTTTCGAGGCAACGACTCATATCTTCGTCTTAACTCAAATTAGTTCAATAATGTGGTGGCTCTGAAAAGAGCCGTTTGGTAATTAGTCGATGACGCCTAAGCACGTTCGCCTCTGATGCGTCGTGCCAGTTGAATGTCCTTGGGCATGATGGTGACACGCTTTGCGTGGATTGCGCACAGGTTAGTGTCTTCGAAGAGACCGACCAAGTAAGCTTCGCTCGCCTCTTGCAGCGCCATTACGGAGCTGCTTTGGAAGCGCAAGTCCGTTTTGAAGTCCTGAGCAATTTCCCGAACCAATCTCTGGAAAGGAAGCTTACGTATGAGCAACTCGGTCGATTTCTGGTATCGGCGAATTTCTCTCAAAGCGACTGTGCCTGGCCTGTATCGGTGAGGCTTCTTGACGCCGCCGGTCGCAGGTGCGCTCTTTCTCGCAGCCTTTGTGGCAAGCTGCTTGCGGGGAGCCTTACCCCCGGTGCTCTTTCGTGCGGTCTGCTTGGTTCTGGCCATTTTTTTTTTGTTCAACGATAGATACTCTCGCGTAACTGATTTAGAGCTCGAGCCTCAAGCGACTATATGTACCGACCGGGTAACGTCTTCTAATTGGCTAGACATCTTTTGCGCGCCATTTTTTCTCTCCTTTTCGACGACGGCCGCCCCGCGAGAGGTTATAGCTCGATAGCGCGTTTGGCAATTATCATTGTCAAAAAACGCAAACCCGTAAACAATGTCTGGACGAGGTAAAGGAGGAAAAGGTTTGGGAAAGGGGGGAGCAAAGCGTCATCGCAAAGTGTTGCGTGACAACATCCAGGGAATCACAAAGCCCGCAATCAGACGTTTGGCACGCAGAGGAGGTGTCAAACGTATATCGGGACTCATCTACGAGGAAACTAGAGGAGTTCTCAAAGTATTCTTGGAAAATGTTATCCGTGACGCCGTGACATACACCGAGCATGCCAAAAGAAAGACTGTTACAGCCTTGGACGTCGTGTACGCTCTGAAAAGACAAGGACGAACTCTCTACGGGTTCGGCGGTTAGATAGCTCATCCAACGAACGTTTCAACAACGGCTCTTTTTAGAGCCACCCATGCCATTGTCAGAACTGGGGTTGTTTCATTAATTTTGAAGTTTCACACTTGACCATTATATTTAGATATATATCGTCGACTTGCTCGTGGACTCAGGCAATTTTACGCCTTGCTTGCTATCGCTTCGAAAGCGTCCGCCCCACATTTCCCGCTCTTTCGTAACAGGCGTTTTCTTGCTCGTGGACTAGAGGCATTTTGACGCCTTGCTTGCTATCGCTTCGAGAGCGTCCGCTCACATTTCTTTATCGTGGACCGGGGCAATTTTTCGCCTTGCTATCGCTTCGAGAGCGTCCGCTCACATTTTTCCCGCCCTTCGACTCATTTATTGTTCGTTCGTCAATCGGTCCGCGCGAAATATATTTCCCGCCATTTTGTTAAAGCACGTGGCAAAGGGATCGAGGGCGTGTAGTTAGCCAATTGAATCTCGTAAAAGATCAGAGGTTTCGAGTGACGAACTCTTTGTGTATGATGTTCGGGTGGCTCTAAAAAGAGCCGTTTTATATCTCTGGCGATCCCACCTATGTCTGACTACTTCTTTTTGGCGGCGGTCTTTTTCACAGTCTTCTTTTTGGGGGCCGACTTTTTGGGAGTCTTTTTTGTCGCCTTCTTTGCGGCGGGCTTCTTCGCAACCTTCTTTACGGTGGCCTTTTTGGTTCCCGTAGCGGTTTTCTTAGCCTTGGGCTTCTTTGCGGCTGCCTTCTTCACGGGTGCAGTCTTCGGCTTCTTGGCTGCTGGCTTTTTCTTCTGTGCCGACGCAGTCTTATTTTTCTTTGGCGGTTCCTTTTTGGTAAGTCTGTAGCTTCTGGGTGCTTTTGGCAAATCCGTTTTAAGCGCGCCTTCGTCGACCAGACTTTTGAGGGCCCTCTTAAGGTGGATTTTCGCCTGATCTGATTTCACGCTGTAATTTGCTTCGACGTATTTCTTTATGGCGGCTCGCGAGGATCCATTTTTAGTGTGAGTAGCTTTCACGGCGGCCATTGCCATTTCCTTGTAGGATGGATGCGCTGCAGGCGCCCGCTTCTGAACGGTTTTCTTTGCGGCAGTAGACATGTTGCGATACGATTGTTCTGACCAGGTTATGTCGATTAAAATGTAACTCGTCGCCACCAGACGCTCTATGTTTAAGGACCTCGCGAGTCCAAGAGCGGACGCGCTCGAAACGCTATGCAACGTCGCGTCACCGAATAGCGTAACTTTTGAACAAATTTGTGCTTGTCTACTCGCACCAAAAGTAGTTTTGAGATCGAAGCTCGATGTTTTCCAGCAATACAATGGTGATGGAGTAAAGAACGCATATATACGCTTTATCCAGCACTTGTTTCTCGAATTCGGAAAGCGTCACAAACGTGATAACCGCTAAATAAAGTGAATTACGACACATCTTCGATTTCCTCGTTTTTGGCAATTGTACATACAACAAGACGGATTTTGTACTATTACCTGGCGATATCGCTTCAACTATTAAATATATTGTTGGCAACTGAAAGATACATGACAACAACATTATTGGGGCATTCCATGGACGCAAATTCACGAAAGCAAGAGCTTTTATCAGACATCTACTTCGCGGGAAAAAAAACTGACGCATTTTTTTATACAATTTCTTCGGTAGCTTTCCCCAAATCGAATATCGGTTATAGGTTCCTGACTTTTTATCCGCTCTACATATATACATATATAGAGAGAGAACAGTTGTAAGTATTTGGCATGCTCGTGAAGATTTCAAGTACGAGTGTTATTTAACTAAGCCAGAAGATTAACAAACTAATGGTTTTTCGTGACATCAGAAAGGCTAAAATAACAAAACAATGATATTTTTGGCAGCGTTTGTTGCCAGAAGCGCAACCATTGCAGAAAGTTTTTCCGCACTTTATCATATGGCAACATTCACAAAGCTCGGCAGAGAAATTCAATCGAATACCTGGAATTTCCACGATGCCACGTACAAGAAAGCAAAAATGGGAACACACGCGAGTCACATAGGTTCCAATTAAAATTTTCGCCATTCATTCGCCAAACCAATAAAACAAAGTTTATATATATAATCAAGACACACAAATACCTTCGGTATATTACTGAGTGGCGACGATGCGAACTTTTTGGGTCATTGGAGTATGTTGCCACCCAACCCAATCAAATGAGGTATAAAATATAAAACCGGCTCAGTACCAATTCCATCAACACATCCACTCTTGTTCGTTCATTATATATATATCATATCTTGTCTGGTTTCTTCTTTTTTTTCAATTTGGGATATTTGAAATTACTGTTTCATGGTGAAAGGTGCTATTCTGAGTTATGCTATCTAATTCATTCACTTTCTGTATTTGTATTGCATACAATTATGCAGATCATAGAAAAGTTCGGGACCAAATGGTTAGCATGCAGATACATATTATTCTAAAAATTTGCATATCTGGGAATGCAACAAGTGAAAGTGCACAAGTAAAAACATGTAATTCAAGGCGGTTATCACATTCCAGTTTAGTATCGATAACGCAAAATATTTTGCAAAGTCATAAATCTTCTTCAATTTGGGGCCATTCATTGTTAAATTGATGGTGGGTGAATATTTGTTTTTGTTATCACGGTGATAATTAAATATCATAGTGTGAGAATTTTTCTGGATTTGTCGGTAATTTGTAGGATTTCATTCTTTCTCTGGTATTTTGGAAATTACGTATATCTTTGCTGGAAAAGTTGAGTAAGTACATCAGAAGGTATTGAGTTTTTTTATATGTATCATCGGCGAAGAGTTTTACAAAAAGCCGAGGTACAATTTGCCACGTCATTGCTTTACACTAGAAACGGGGTTCGGGCCGAAAACACGTTGAGGATCTGAAGGAAAGTAGATAAATAACTCGACTTTGACCATCCCGATGGCAGAAATGGGTTCAAGTTTGCTGATGAATAATATTTTTGGCAGCCCACCAATCAAATATCTAAGACTTCAAAATAATATCTCTTGAGTTTGCGTGCTTTGCGATACCATGAACATGAGAGCTGTTACGCCTCCAAGTAGAATTTTGTCGACCCGGCTTTCAAATTCTTGTAAAGCCTGAATGATCCGACTCGCAGAATTGAATGGACGTGTACTCTTCTGTTAATTTCATAATTCTCTACATAATACTATCGTGAAATATAAAAGTGATAAGTTCGCATACGGTTCACGAACCAACTGCCGACCGTCACATACAAAGGCAGATGGATAGATGCGCGAACCAACCTAATATGTTCGACTCGGCTGTGACAAAACATTAAACTCGACAGTGTTTGAGTTGGTGGCACTGAAAAGTGCCGTTTATGTGATTTAATGTGGCGATCCGACTTAAGAACTCTTCGACGTCTTTTTTGGCAAAAGCACGGCCTGGATGTTGGGTAACACACCACCTTGGGCGATTGTGACTCCGCCCAGTAGCTTGTTCAGTTCTTCGTCGTTCCTAATAGCCAATTGCAGATGGCGAGGAATGATCCTGCTTTTCTTGTTGTCACGGGCAGCATTGCCTGCCAACTCGAGAACTTCAGCGCTCAAATATTCCAGAACTGCAGCGAGGTACACGGGTGCCCCTGCTCCAACACGCTGCGCGTAGTTTCCTTTGCGGAGCAGTCGGTGTACTCTGCCGACTGGAAATTGCAGCCCAGCGCGGGACGACCGGGTCTTAGACTTCGCCTTCGATTTGCCGCCTTTACCTCTTCCAGACATGTCTTTCGTTTTTTGTGCGTACGGTATTGAATGACGAGAGATCGCGCTCCAAGCGATATTTATACCTCGACAACGGTTCAGCGGTGAACAAAAAACAAACTAACATCGATCTTCTTCTCGAAACGCGACTCTCTCGCAGCCTCATTTACATACGCGCTTGTATATATAATTTTGTGAGACTCGATCACCTCATTCCGACAAAAAAGCAACATGCCGGCCACTAAAGGTAGCAAGAAAATGTCAAGCAAGAAACAGACGCCGAAGGGCGACAAAAAGAAGCGCAGAGCGAAGAGAAAAGAAAGCTTCAGCATCTACATTTACAAAGTACTGAAGCAGGTACACCCCGACACTGGAATTTCCAGCAAGGCAATGAGCATCATGAACTCGTTCGTCAACGATGTATTCGAAAGAATTGCCAGCGAATCGTCTCGATTGGCACACTACAACAAACGCTCAACCATCAGCAGTAGGGAAATCCAGACTGCTGTCCGTTTGCTTCTGCCAGGCGAACTCGCGAAACACGCTGTTTCCGAGGGAACAAAAGCCGTCACCAAATACACCAGCTCCAAGTAAGTCGTTTTCGCGGCTAACGAAACAAAAAACGGTCCTTATCAGGACCACCCACACTATATTGTACGAGAGTTATATAATATAAATATTGCGTCGCAAATTTTCACCCCAATGCGAACGAAGTATGTTCGCATACGACAGACATCGGGACTTTTGAGACCGGTACGCGTTTCACAGTCTTCCGGGAGAAAGACGTCGCGAACGGCGGCGTTTCTTGTGGAAAGAAGAAGTAATTTCGAGTCGACACAGTAGCCAACCAACAAGTAGTCAGTATTGGAAACGCAAACTCACTATTATTATCTGTTGGTATTAGCGCGAGTACAAACTCAAACTTCCAAAAAAACGTGGTGGCTCTAAAAAGAACCGCTGTCAGCAACACGCCCCTGATGCGTCGCAGTTTCGAGGCAACGACTCATATCTTCGTCTTAACTCAAATTAGTTCAATAATGTGGTGGCTCTGAAAAGAGCCGTTTGGTAATTAGTCGATGACGCCTAAGCACGTTCGCCTCTGATGCGTCGTGCCAGTTGAATGTCCTTGGGCATGATGGTGACACGCTTTGCGTGGATTGCGCACAGGTTAGTGTCTTCGAAGAGACCGACCAAGTAAGCTTCGCTCGCCTCTTGCAGCGCCATTACGGAGCTGCTTTGGAAGCGCAAGTCCGTTTTGAAGTCCTGAGCAATTTCCCGAACCAATCTCTGGAAAGGAAGCTTACGTATGAGCAACTCGGTCGATTTCTGGTATCGGCGAATTTCTCTCAAAGCGACTGTGCCTGGCCTGTATCGGTGAGGCTTCTTGACGCCGCCGGTCGCAGGTGCGCTCTTTCTCGCAGCCTTTGTGGCAAGCTGCTTGCGGGGAGCCTTACCCCCGGTGCTCTTTCGTGCGGTCTGCTTGGTTCTGGCCATTTTTTTTTTGTTCAACGATAGATACTCTCGCGTAACTGATTTAGAGCTCGAGCCTCAAGCGACTATATGTACCGACCGGGTAACGTCTTCTAATTGGCTAGACATCTTTTGCGCGCCATTTTTTCTCTCCTTTTCGACGACGGCCGCCCCGCGAGAGGTTATAGCTCGATAGCGCGTTTGGCAATTATCATTGTCAAAAAACGCAAACCCGTAAACAATGTCTGGACGAGGTAAAGGAGGAAAAGGTTTGGGAAAGGGGGGAGCAAAGCGTCATCGCAAAGTGTTGCGTGACAACATCCAGGGAATCACAAAGCCCGCAATCAGACGTTTGGCACGCAGAGGAGGTGTCAAACGTATATCGGGACTCATCTACGAGGAAACTAGAGGAGTTCTCAAAGTATTCTTGGAAAATGTTATCCGTGACGCCGTGACATACACCGAGCATGCCAAAAGAAAGACTGTTACAGCCTTGGACGTCGTGTACGCTCTGAAAAGACAAGGACGAACTCTCTACGGGTTCGGCGGTTAGATAGCTCATCCAACGAACGTTTCAACAACGGCTCTTTTTAGAGCCACCCATGCCATTGTCAGAACTGGGGTTGTTTCATTAATTTTGAAGTTTCACACTTGACCATTATATTTAGATATATATCGTCGACTTGCTCGTGGACTCAGGCAATTTTACGCCTTGCTTGCTATCGCTTCGAAAGCGTCCGCCCCACATTTCCCGCTCTTTCGTAACAGGCGTTTTCTTGCTCGTGGACTAGAGGCATTTTGACGCCTTGCTTGCTATCGCTTCGAGAGCGTCCGCTCACATTTCTTTATCGTGGACCGGGGCAATTTTTCGCCTTGCTATCGCTTCGAGAGCGTCCGCTCACATTTTTCCCGCCCTTCGACTCATTTATTGTTCGTTCGTCAATCGGTCCGCGCGAAATATATTTCCCGCCATTTTGTTAAAGCACGTGGCAAAGGGATCGAGGGCGTGTAGTTAGCCAATTGAATCTCGTAAAAGATCAGAGGTTTCGAGTGACGAACTCTTTGTGTATGATGTTCGGGTGGCTCTAAAAAGAGCCGTTTTATATCTCTGGCGATCCCACCTATGTCTGACTACTTCTTTTTGGCGGCGGTCTTTTTCACAGTCTTCTTTTTGGGGGCCGACTTTTTGGGAGTCTTTTTTGTCGCCTTCTTTGCGGCGGGCTTCTTCGCAACCTTCTTTACGGTGGCCTTTTTGGTTCCCGTAGCGGTTTTCTTAGCCTTGGGCTTCTTTGCGGCTGCCTTCTTCACGGGTGCAGTCTTCGGCTTCTTGGCTGCTGGCTTTTTCTTCTGTGCCGACGCAGTCTTATTTTTCTTTGGCGGTTCCTTTTTGGTAAGTCTGTAGCTTCTGGGTGCTTTTGGCAAATCCGTTTTAAGCGCGCCTTCGTCGACCAGACTTTTGAGGGCCCTCTTAAGGTGGATTTTCGCCTGATCTGATTTCACGCTGTAATTTGCTTCGACGTATTTCTTTATGGCGGCTCGCGAGGATCCATTTTTAGTGTGAGTAGCTTTCACGGCGGCCATTGCCATTTCCTTGTAGGATGGATGCGCTGCAGGCGCCCGCTTCTGAACGGTTTTCTTTGCGGCAGTAGACATGTTGCGATACGATTGTTCTGACCAGGTTATGTCGATTAAAATGTAACTCGTCGCCACCAGACGCTCTATGTTTAAGGACCTCGCGAGTCCAAGAGCGGACGCGCTCGAAACGCTATGCAACGTCGCGTCACCGAATAGCGTAACTTTTGAACAAATTTGTGCTTGTCTACTCGCACCAAAAGTAGTTTTGAGATCGAAGCTCGATGTTTTCCAGCAATACAATGGTGATGGAGTAAAGAACGCATATATACGCTTTATCCAGCACTTGTTTCTCGAATTCGGAAAGCGTCACAAACGTGATAACCGCTAAATAAAGTGAATTACGACACATCTTCGATTTCCTCGTTTTTGGCAATTGTACATACAACAAGACGGATTTTGTACTATTACCTGGCGATATCGCTTCAACTATTAAATATATTGTTGGCAACTGAAAGATACATGACAACAACATTATTGGGGCATTCCATGGACGCAAATTCACGAAAGCAAGAGCTTTTATCAGACATCTACTTCGCGGGAAAAAAAACTGACGCATTTTTTTATACAATTTCTTCGGTAGCTTTCCCCAAATCGAATATCGGTTATAGGTTCCTGACTTTTTATCCGCTCTACATATATACATATATAGAGAGAGAACAGTTGTAAGTATTTGGCATGCTCGTGAAGATTTCAAGTACGAGTGTTATTTAACTAAGCCAGAAGATTAACAAACTAATGGTTTTTCGTGACATCAGAAAGGCTAAAATAACAAAACAATGATATTTTTGGCAGCGTTTGTTGCCAGAAGCGCAACCATTGCAGAAAGTTTTTCCGCACTTTATCATATGGCAACATTCACAAAGCTCGGCAGAGAAATTCAATCGAATACCTGGAATTTCCACGATGCCACGTACAAGAAAGCAAAAATGGGAACACACGCGAGTCACATAGGTTCCAATTAAAATTTTCGCCATTCATTCGCCAAACCAATAAAACAAAGTTTATATATATAATCAAGACACACAAATACCTTCGGTATATTACTGAGTGGCGACGATGCGAACTTTTTGGGTCATTGGAGTATGTTGCCACCCAACCCAATCAAATGAGGTATAAAATATAAAACCGGCTCAGTACCAATTCCATCAACACATCCACTCTTGTTCGTTCATTATATATATATCATATCTTGTCTGGTTTCTTCTTTTTTTTCAATTTGGGATATTTGAAATTACTGTTTCATGGTGAAAGGTGCTATTCTGAGTTATGCTATCTAATTCATTCACTTTCTGTATTTGTATTGCATACAATTATGCAGATCATAGAAAAGTTCGGGACCAAATGGTTAGCATGCAGATACATATTATTCTAAAAATTTGCATATCTGGGAATGCAACAAGTGTGAAAGTGCACAAGTAAAAACATGTAATTCAAGGCGGTTATCACATTCCAGTTTAGTATCGATAACGCAAAATATTTTGCAAAGTCATAAATCTTCTTCAATTTGGGGCCATTCATTGTTAAATTGATGGTGGGTGAATATTTGTTTTTGTTATCACGGTGATAATTAAATATCATAGTGTGAGAATTTTTCTGGATTTGTCGGTAATTTGTAGGATTTCATTCTTTCTCTGGTATTTTGGAAATTACGTATATCTTTGCTGGAAAAGTTGAGTAAGTACATCAGAAGGTATTGAGTTTTTTTATATGTATCATCGGCGAAGAGTTTTACAAAAAGCCGAGGTACAATTTGCCACGTCATTGCTTTACACTAGAAACGGGGTTCGGGCCGAAAACACGTTGAGGATCTGAAGGAAAGTAGATAAATAACTCGACTTTGACCATCCCGATGGCAGAAAATGGGTTCAAGTTTGCTGATGAATAATATTTTTGGCAGCCCACCAATCAAATATCTAAGACTTCAAAATAATATCTCTTGAGTTTGCGTGCTTTGCGATACCATGAACATGAGAGCTGTTACGCCTCCAAGTAGAATTTTGTCGACCCGGCTTTCAAATTCTTGTAAAGCCTGAATGATCCGACTCGCAGGAATTGAATGGACGTGTACTCTTCTGTTAATTTCATAATTCTCTACATAATACTATCGTGAAATATAAAAGTGATAAGTTCGCATACGGTTCACGAACCAACTGCCGACCGTCACATACAAAGGCAGATGGATAGATGCGCGAACCAACCTAATATGTTCGACTCGGCTGTGACAAAACATTAAACTCGACAGTGTTTGAGTTGGTGGCACTGAAAAGTGCCGTTTATGTGATTTAATGTGGCGATCCGACTTAAGAACTCTTCGACGTCTTTTTTGGCAAAAGCACGGCCTGGATGTTGGGTAACACACCACCTTGGGCGATTGTGACTCCGCCCAGTAGCTTGTTCAGTTCTTCGTCGTTCCTAATAGCCAATTGCAGATGGCGAGGAATGATCCTGCTTTTCTTGTTGTCACGGGCAGCATTGCCTGCCAACTCGAGAACTTCAGCGCTCAAATATTCCAGAACTGCAGCGAGGTACACGGGTGCCCCTGCTCCAACACGCTGCGCGTAGTTTCCTTTGCGGAGCAGTCGGTGTACTCTGCCGACTGGAAATTGCAGCCCAGCGCGGGACGACCGGGTCTTAGACTTCGCCTTCGATTTGCCGCCTTTACCTCTTCCAGACATGTCTTTCGTTTTTTGTGCGTACGGTATTGAATGACGAGAGATCGCGCTCCAAGCGATATTTATACCTCGACAACGGTTCAGCGGTGAACAAAAAAACAAACTAACATCGATCTTCTTCTCGAAACGCGACTCTCTCGCAGCCTCATTTACATACGGCGCTTGTATATATAATTTTGTGAGACTCGATCACCTCATTCCGACAAAAAAGCAACATGCCGGCCACTAAAGGTAGCAAGAAAATGTCAAGCAAGAAACAGACGCCGAAGGGCGACAAAAAGAAGCGCAGAGCGAAGAGAAAAGAAAGCTTCAGCATCTACATTTACAAAGTACTG
>NC_135256.1:7311386-7386431 GCF_964204865.1 Styela clava | reverse complement strand
TTCCACGATGCCACGTACAAGAAAGCAAAAATGGGAACACACGCGAGTCACATAGGTTCCAATTAAAATTTTGGCCATTCATTCGCCAAACCAATAAAACAAAATTTATATATATAATCAAGACACAAATACCTTCGGTATATTACTGAGTGGCGACGATGCGAACTTTTTGGGTCATTGGAGTATGTTGCCACCCAACCCAATCAAATGAGGTATAAAATATAAAACCGGCTCAGTACCAATTCCATCAACACATCCACTCTTGTTCGTTCATTATATATATATCATATCTTGTCTGGTTTCTTCTTTTTTTTCAATTTGGGATATTTGAAATTACTGTTTCATGGTGAAAGGTGCTATTCTGAGTTATGCTATCTAATTCATTCACTTTCTGTATTTGTATTGCATACAATTATGCAGATCATAGAAAGGTTCGGGACCAAATGGGTTAGCATGCAGATACATATTATTCTAAAAATTTGCATATCTGGGAATGCAACAAGTGAAAGTGCACAAGTAAAAACATGTAATTCAAGGCGGTTATCACATTCCAGTTTAGTATCGATAACGCAAAATATTTTGCAAAGTCATAAATCTTCTTCAATTTGGGACCATTCATTGTTAAATTGATGGTGGGTGAATATTTGTTTTTGTTATCACGGTGATAATTAAATATCATAGTGTGAGAATTTTTCTGGATTTGTCGGTAATTTGTAGGATTTCATTCTTTCTCTGGTATTTTGGAAATTACGTATATCTTTGCTGGAAAAGTTGAGTAAGTACATCAGAAGGTATTGAGTTTTTTTTATATGTATCATCGGCGAAGAGTTTTACAAAAAGCCGAGGTACAATTTGCCACGTCATTGCTTTACACTAGAAACGGGGTTCGGGCCGAAAACCCGTTGAGGATCTGATGTTTTGGAAGGAAAGTAGATAAATAACTCGACTTTGACCATCCCGATAGCAGAAATGGGTTCAAGTTTGCTGATGAATAATATTTTTGGCAGCCCACCAATCAAATATCTAAGACTTCAAAATAAAATCTCTTGAGTTTGCGTGCTTTGCGATACCATGAACATGATGAGAGCTGTTACGCCTCCAAGTAGAATTTTGTCGACCCGGCTTTCAAATTCTTGTAAAGCCTGAATGATCCGACTCGCAGAATTGAATGGACGTGTACTCTTCTGTTAATTTCATAATTCTCTACATAATACTATCGTGAAATATAAAAGTGATAAGATCGCATACGGTTCACGAACCAACTGCCGACCGTCACACACAAAGGCAGATGGATAGATGCGCGAACCAACCTAATATGTTCGACAGGGCTGTGACAAAACATTAAACTCGACAGTGTTTGAGTTGGTGGCACTGAAAAGTGCCGTTTATGTGATTTAATGTGGCGATCCGACTTAAGAACTCTTCGACGTCTTTTTTGGCAAAAGCACGGCCTGGATGTTGGGTAACACACCACCTTGGGCGATTGTGACTCCGCCCAGTAGCTTGTTCAGTTCTTCGTCGTTCCTAATAGCCAATTGCAGATGGCGAGGAATGATCCTGCTTTTCTTGTTGTCACGGGCAGCATTGCCTGCCAACTCGAGAACTTCAGCGCTCAAATATTCCAGAACTGCAGCGAGGTACACGGGTGCCCCTGCTCCAACACGCTGTGCGTAGTTTCCTTTGCGGAGCAGTCGGTGTACTCTGCCGACTGGAAATTGCAGCCCAGCGCGGGACGACCGGGTCTTAGACTTCGCCTTCGATTTGCCGCCTTTACCTCTTCCAGACATGTCTTTCGTTTTTTGTGCGTACGGTATTGAATGACGAGAGATCGCGCTCAAAGCGATATTTATACCTCGACAACGGTTCAGCGGTGAACAAAAAACAAACTAACATCGATCTTCTTCTCGAAACGCGACTCTCTCGCAGCCTCATTTACATACGCGCTTGTATATATAATTTTGTGAGACTCGATCACCTCATTCCGACAAAAAAGCAACATGCCGGCCACTAAAGGTAGCAAGAAAATGTCAAGCAAGAAACAGACGCCGAAGGGCGACAAAAAGAAGCGCAGAGCGAAGAGAAAAGAAAGCTTCAGCATCTACATTTACAAAGTACTGAAGCAGGTACACCCCGACACTGGAATTTCCAGCAAGGCAATGAGCATCATGAACTCGTTCGTCAACGATGTATTCGAAAGAATTGCCAGCGAATCGTCTCGATTGGCACACTACAACAAACGCTCAACCATCAGCAGTAGGGAAATCCAGACTGCTGTCCGTTTGCTTCTGCCAGGCGAACTCGCGAAACACGCTGTTTCCGAGGGAACAAAAGCCGTCACCAAATACACCAGCTCCAAGTAAGTCGTTTTCGCGGCTAACGAAACAAAAAACGGTCCTTATCAGGACCACCCACACTATATTGTACGAGAGTTATATAATATAAATAATGCGTCGCAAATTTTCACCCCTATGCGAACGAAGTATGTTCGCATACGACAGACATCGGGACTTTTGAGACCGGTACGCGTTTCACAGTCTTCCGGGAGAAAGACGTCGCGAACGGCGGCGTTTCTTGTGTAAAGAAGAAGTAATTTCGAGTCGACACAGTAGCCAGTATTGGAAACGCAAACTCACTATTATTATCTGTTGGTATTAGCGCGAGTACAAACTCAAACTTCCAAAAAAACGTGGTGGCTCTAAAAAGAACCGCTGTCAGCAACACGCCCCTGATGCGTCGCAGTTTCGAGGCAACGACTCATATCTTCGTCTTAACTCAAATTAGTTCAATAATGTGGTGGCTCTGAAAAGAGCCGTTTGGTAATTAGTCGGTGACGCCTAAGCACGTTCGCCTCTGATGCGTCGTGCCAGTTGAATGTCCTTGGGCATGATGGTGACACGCTTTGCGTGGATTGCGCACAGGTTAGTGTCTTCGAAGAGACCGACCAAGTAAGCTTCGCTCGCCTCTTGCAGCGCCATTACGGAGCTGCTTTGGAAGCGCAAGTCCGTTTTGAAGTCCTGAGCAATTTCCCGAACCAATCTCTGGAAAGGAAGCTTACGTATGAGCAACTCGGTCGATTTTTGGTATCGGCGAATTTCTCTCAAAGCGACTGTGCCTGGCCTGTATCGGTGAGGCTTCTTGACGCCGCCGGTCGCAGGTGCGCTCTTTCTCGCAGCCTTTGTGGCAAGCTGCTTGCGGGGAGCCTTACCCCCGGTGCTCTTTCGTGCGGTCTGCTTGATTTTTATTTTATTTCGATAATGCATATACAGGCACAGTTAAATCAAATATTGAACAAAAAATAATATTGACCATCGTGCTCTACGTTAGAGTGCAATTAGTCAGATAACCCTAGTGGGACAACACTACGGGTCTGCCTTGGATTTTAACACGTATTTATTGCTCAATGTTCAAGTATTAGGGGAATGGATGGTGCCAGGTAAGTGGAAGCTGGGTTCGTACTTTCCAACTACCATACGGTGGTTGCGAAGATGGGTGCCAGGTATATTGGAGCGGGGTCGGTATTTCAACTACTATATAGTGTTCGAGAGGATTGGGTCAGATAGGTTGTAGCGGGGTCGGTATTTTTACTTATTAAGTGGGATCATTTAGTTGACCGATGGAATCAACTAGAGGGAATTATTTATTGCTTATGGTATATTACGATGTCAGTGACTTATTTGGAACCTTATTTTACTTATGGTATATAACTCATATTTACTATAGCTAACGGGGGTCATTAACTTATTGTTATATTACAATATTAGTAGCATAGGCCTTTATACTATTATCTGATATTTATACTATTAGCAGGATGGGTTCCATTATATACTATCCAAAATGGCCTAAACTACCACTTGGGGTGGCTGAGAATATCGGATCAGGTAAGTTGAATTTGCCTAACAAAGGTAATATAGCACAATTTTTGAATCTACATACACAACAAAAAATAACACTAAAAAATTTTACACATAATATGCCTAAGAAAAGTAATATAGCATATTTATATACATCTATACACGCAAAAGAAGTTAACCCTATCTATCTTAAAACATAACGTGCTTGGCAGGGTGCTTCAATCAAAACTTTATGGGTTTCTATACATGTGCATGCATTACAAGCGCAATGTATCACAATTTTGGAATAAAGGCGGGGATAGTTCAGTTAAAGTCGGCTTAGGTTGCGTCTACGTGGGCTATTTCCGTAATAGGGTTGTGCAACGTTTAAGGGATTCATAGCTGGTTTCGTATAAGTGGTTTCTTTATATGCTTGTTGGGGATCTTATAATCTCCATATTTAGTTACTCAGCATACTTAATATAGTACACTGTTGGGGACCTCCATATTTAGCTGCTCAGTATACTTAATATAGTGAACTATCATACCGGTGTTGGATAGAGAGGATGGTGCCAGGTAAGTATAATCAAGGAGAATGATTTATAGCGTATAGTATATTACGATATTAGTAAGTTATTAGGAACACTATTTCACTTATGTTGTATAAGAACATAAGATTCATCTTATACGAGTGTTGGGAAGAGAGGATGGTGCCAGGTAAGTATAATCAAGGCGAATAATTTATAGCGTATAGTATATTACAATATTAGTAAGTTATTAAGAACACTATTTCACTCATGGTGTATAAGATTCATATTTAGTATATATAACGGGAATCATTCATAACTTACTGTTATGTTACAACATTAGTAGCTGTATTCGTATAGGTGGCTTATTGGGCATTTGTATCATAATCCTACAGACACATTGGCCTTTATACAATCATGTGATATTCATATTAGTATTAGGGTAGGTTCCATTATATACTATCCATAATGTCCTAAACTACCATTTGTGGTGGTTTGGCATATTGGGCGAGGTAGGTTGGATTTACCATAAGCAAAAGTGATATAGCACAATTTTCTACATCTATCCATACAGAAAACAAAAATAAAATTTACACTAGATACATTAAAACATAACATGCCTTATAAAGGCAATATATCACAATTAACATGACATGCTTGATGGATGAAGTGTGGGGTGCTTCAGTCAGAACTGCATGGGGTTCTATATATGTGCATGTATTATAATCGCTAGCATTTTGAATAAGGCAATTAGTTGGGATATTTCAGTTTAATACAGCG
Source organism: Styela clava (assembly GCF_964204865.1). Classification (NCBI taxonomy): domain Eukaryota; kingdom Metazoa; phylum Chordata; class Ascidiacea; order Stolidobranchia; family Styelidae; genus Styela; species Styela clava. Next base: position 7,381,294 of record NC_135256.1, on the reverse strand, counting down.
TAAATCTTGTCTATGGGGGTTATTTCCGAAATAGGGTTATGCGGCGTTTAAGTGATTTAAAAAGAGAAATACGTAAATACGTAAATTAAAGTCGAAAGACATAGTTACAATTGGGTTTTGACATGAGCGGTGGCTTTTTCAATGTCGCCAATGCGTAAGGTTAACTTAAATTTTATAGTTACGAATAGGCGAATAAAGTTACTACAGGGATTTCACGTTATTCCCACATCATTTTGATATTTTTCAACCATATTGTTGGCTATTTGTCTTAGAGTTAGGAGCTCTTTGTTGTGCTCAGAGCTTTTTGCATAATTCATCAATTTGATTTTGTAGTTTATTCCAGCAGTTATTTTTGCTAACATTGTTTTAATTGACGGCGGTTGTTTCGTTTGGATTATTTTATTTCTTTCAGTCCAGATGCTCCTTTTAATAGCTGTTGTGAGGTAGATTAAAGTTGTTTTGGCCGGAATGTTTGTCTCTATGTTATCGTGAAATTTTAAGTGTATCATCACTGCCTCTGTCGGCTTTATCCGGCCTTGACTAAATTCTCTTGCCCAGATATTAAGGGCTTCAGACGATATTTTACACGTGATTTTGCATTTCGTGAATAGGTGCATTTCTGTTTCAATCTCAGATTTACAAAATGTACATCTCTTTGATTTACTGGTGAAGTATATCCTTGGTTTATTGTTGGATGGTAAGATCTTGTGGGCAATCTTCCAATTTAGGGTTCTGTCGTTTTCATCTAATATATTGCTGTGTATATTATTCCAATTGTGATTGGCGAAATATGTTGTTTTCCATTTGTTTCTGTTGTTAACTATTCGTTGATATATTTCCTTATTTGAGCAGGTCTGTATTTCTTGTTTTGTCATACTGTTTTCCTTTATAATTTGCACTACTATTGCCCAATGTTGTTCCGGATTCCATGTATGTGGTCGATTTAATGTTAGCTTTATGTCGGCGAATTTTTTCAGTTGGTATCCCAATTGGAAATTTATCGTTTTGTTGATTGGGTGACATTGATGGTCTTCTGGATTTCTGCAGTATTTCAGTACTGTTGCTATGTACATGATATCAACGAATGTTGGAATATCTATTATATTATAACCACCATTGTTCTTTTGGCGCACTAGGAGTTCGTAGTCAATATTTTCTTTGCCTTCAAAGCAGAATTTCATTATTTGTTTCTTTATTTCCGACTTTACCGTTTTTGTCATATGTCGGAGAGTGCTTTTGTACAAGAATATTGGCAGCATTTTACTGTTTACTATTATCCTTTTTTGTTCCATTGTTAGGCGTCGAGGTTGATATTTTAAGGTGGTTTGCCGCAGTAGTTTTATTTCGTTTATCCATTGGTCTTTCGCGTTAATATATCCATGCTGGTGGCCAAGTATGTTTATGGATTGTTTCCATATAATTTCGGGGATTTTTTTCATCTTTCCGAATTGTATGCCTTGAGTTTTTTGAGGGTTTATTTGTAGACCTGATATCCTTCCAAAATTTTCAATTGTCTGGATCGCTTTGTATATGGAGTATTCCGTTTTTACTGTGAGCGTCAGGTCGTCAGCATAAGATGGTGTTTTGAATTCTTGCGCTGTCGCTTTGAGTTTTATTGGTACTATGTCCGTGTCTTTTGTTATTTGCTGCAGTAGAGGGTCAATCGCAATTGTAAATAGTATCATCGATAGATTGTCTCCTTGTCTGACGCCTCTTTCTAAAGAAAAATCATGTGTTAAATTTCCATTAACAAGGATTACTGCGTTAGCTGATTTATATACCCTTTTTATATAAGATATAAACGTATTATCAAAACATTTAGCCGTCAAGACTTCAATTAGGTATTCGTGGTCTATTGAGTCGAAGGCCTTTTTAAAATCGATTGATATTATTGCTCCCGTTCTGGATCTTTTCATCTGGTTTGTAATTTCTCTCAGAATCAGGTTGAGATCAGCTATTTTATTTGGCGGGTTAAGGAATTGATGTCGATGGGTTATTTTTGGAAGTATTAATTTGATTCTATTTGCCAGTACTTTGTTCAAGATTTTGAAGTCCACGTTTAATAAGGTGATTGGTCTGTAATTGTCTATGTTTTCTTTGGGCCCTTTTTTATGTATTATATTAATTATTCCTTTCGATAAGATTTGGGGTATTCTGGGGGTTGTAAATAGTTCGTTTATTATAGTACTGAGTTCAAACTTAATAGTGTTCCAAAATATTTGATAAAATTCGATGCTAATGCCATCTATTCCGGGAGTCTTATTTCTCTTCATATCAAAGACTGCCTTTTTGAGCTCATCTTCTGTTATGAAGTTGCTTTTTCCTTTGCGTGTTCCATTAGGGTGTTTTTTATCTTGGATTTTATCAGGATCCACCATTCTAAGTGAGTGGTTGCGTATAGTTCTTTAAGAGTAATCCATTTAATCCATTTTTGTTTGAAACAGGTCGAAAACTCCATGTTATTGTATATTGATGAGTTATTTTTCCATGTGCCGCGGCCAATTAAATCAGATTTGTTAAGTTTTATTTCCGTTTGAACAGCCTCGTGGTCGGTCATCAGGCAGGGTATTTGAGTTACTTTAGTTACTGGTATGTCTAGTGATACATAAATTCGGTCTAATCGTGAGCCTCCGTTAAGATAAATATGGGTATAGTCTCTTTTAGTTGGAAATAATTTTCGAAAGGAATCAGTTAAATTTAACTTTTTTGTGGCAGAAATTAGAGCTTCAGCTACTGGTTTACTCGGGTTGTACTGTTGTACGGGTGTCCTGTCTAAATTTGGATTTTCTACCACGTTGAAGTCACCTCCCAATACTACAGTCAGATTGTTTTTTATCAGATTTGGCAGGGATTCGAAAAGTCCTATCCGTTTTTTATTTTCATGCCCGGATTTGACATATCCATATATATTAATTAAGTTTATAAATTGTCCTTTTATTTTGGTTTTTGTTGCGATAATGCGCCCGTTTGAGCCCATGTAAGTGTCGGATAATTCTACATCCTTCAATTTGGGATTAAATAGTATTGCCGTACCTGATGATTTTGAATTAAGCAAGTTCCAGATTGATAGCCCTTTCCATTTGCTTTGCCATTTAATTTCTTCTTTTATCGAGGTATGCGTTTCCTGTAGAAATATGATGTCACTATTGATCTTTTCCAAAAAGTTGTATATGTATAATCCACGGTTTTTTGTGCTTATTCCGTTTATGTTTAATGTAGTTATTCTAATTATTTGCTCCATAATTTAGCTGAAAAGAAAGAAGGTTATTCGGGATAGGGTGGGGGGGGGGCATTTTTTCAATGAAGGTCTTGCATTGTCGAATGGGTTTCCTGTATAGGCCGTTTGATTTAATTGAAAATATTTTGAGGTTTTTCAATTTATCCATTTTGGTTAGTAAATTGAAGAGGCCTAGTTTGTCTTATATATTGGTTTCGGATATGGCTCTTTGCAGCGGGGACAAGCCCGTTTATGTGACTTTATGTCCGTTTTGGCAATTAGGGAGTAGCAACACTTTACTGGGACTGCCTCTTTGCTACATTGAGGGCATTCCGTCTCCTCCCAGAATGCCATTTGATCTTTTTCGGGCATTACCAGGGTTTTTGGGGCACAGCAGGATTGCAGGAGGTGGAAATCCGTGTCGCAGTTCACACAATAAGCATCTCGTTGGTCGCTTACCAGGGCGATCGTTTCCGCGCACCTGGGGCACATTAGGATGTGTGTGGGCTCAGTTACGCTTGCGTACTTTCTACCACGACCTTGTAGCTCTGCGGTACTTCCTGTCGACTCCCTTTCTCTTTTTAGGTCGTTTATATTGTCATCTGTGACATTAATTTCAATTGAATCTTCGTAACTACTTCTTTCTTGGCTGCTCGTTGTAGTTTCGGTTTGTTTTGGTTTGGTTTTGTTTATGTCTAGGCTAGTTTCTTGATTGTGTGAACTGTCGCTCTGATTAGTGTTGTTTTGGTTATTCTCGGGTGGTGTCTGGCGGCCTGATGTTGCTTCCTTATAAGGCGTTGTAGCCGTTTCAGGGTTGGTTGCGTTTAGCTCTGTGTCTTTGGGCGTTTTCGCAATTTGCTGTCTTCGGGTCGGGCACGTTGATCTTTGATGGCCCGCCTCACCGCAATGGAAGCATGTATGTGTAATTCCATGATGTTTTACATATATTGTGCAGTTTTGAATTCTGATATAACTTTTGGTGGGGTTTTGTTGCATATCCTTTTTATTTATTATTACTCTCCTGGTTCCGGTTTTAATCCCATCATCAAGTATGTAGTTCACCGATGTAACGATCCCATGATTTCTTTCAAAATATTCTTGAATAACTTCATTTTTCATTTTAACTGGAACGTAATTTAAGTATACCGGTATTTTATCTGAGACATAGAGCCTATGCGCGGGCAATCTCTTGCCCTTGCTTTTTAATTCCCATATTTTTCGGTCAGTTTGAATTGCTTTGAGCCTATTAATACAGCTGATATCAACTGCTCCGTTCGGGTAGATGACATAGCCGTCTAAATCTTCCCTTGTCACTGTAATTTCCTGAAGAAAAATTTTCAATTCCTCTTTGGTTATGACGCTTTGAAATTTAAAGCTTATGTCGCAGCTTCTGTCTGGTCCATCATTTCTATTTTGGACAACTACATTTGAGTATGATCTCTGAGGGGTGGCTGAAGTGTCTGCCTTGGCGTCCATTTTTCGTTACACGGGGTGGCGATAGACTCAATCTGGAAAGTCACTAAAACTGAGTGCTCTTTCGTGCGGTCTGCTTGGTTCTGGCCATTTTTTTTGTTCAACGATAGATACTCTCGCGTAACTGATTTAGAGCTCGAGCCTCAAGCGACTATATGTACCGACCGGGTAACGTCTTCTAATTGGCTAGACATCTTTTGCGCGCCATTTTTTCTCTCCTTTTCGACGACGGCCGCCCCGCGAGAGGTTATAGCTCGATAGCGCGTTTGGCAATTATCATTGTCAAAAAACGCAACTCGTAAACAATGTCTGGACGAGGTAAAGGAGGAAAAGGTTTGGGAAAGGGGGGAGCAAAGCGTCATCGCAAAGTGTTGCGTGACAACATCCAGGGAATCACAAAGCCCGCAATCAGACGTTTGGCACGCAGAGGAGGTGTCAAACGTATATCGGGACTCATCTACGAGGAAACTAGAGGAGTTCTCAAAGTATTCTTGGAAAATGTTATCCGTGACGCCGTGACATACACCGAGCATGCCAAGAGAAAGACTGTTACAGCCTTGGACGTCGTGTACGCTCTGAAAAGACAAGGACGAACTCTCTACGGGTTCGGCGGTTAGATAGCTCATCCAACGAACGTTTCAACAACGGCTCTTTTTAGAGCCACCCATGCCATTGTCAGAACTGGGGTTGTTTCATTAATTTTGAAGTTTCACACTTGACCATTATATTTAGATATATATCGCCTACTTTTGTCGACTTGCTCGTGGACAATTTTACGCCTTGCTTGCTATCGCTTCGAGAGCGTCCGCCCCACATTTCCCGCTCTTTCGTAACGCGCGTTTTCTTGCTCGTGGACTAGAGGCATTTTGACGCCTTGCTTGCTATCGCTTCGAGAGCGTCCGCTCACATTTCTTTATCGTGGACCGGCGCAATTTTACGCTTTGCTATCGCTTCGAGAGCGTCCGCTCACATTTTTCCCGCCCTTTGACTCATTTATTGTTCGTTCGTTAATCGGTCCGCGCGAAATATATTTCCCGCCATTTTGTTAATGCACGTGGCAGAGGGATCGAGGGCGTGTAGTTAGTCAATTGAATCTCGTAAAAGATCAGAGGTTTCGAGTGACGAACTCTTTGTGTATGATATGTTCGGGTGGCTCTAAAAAGAGCCGTTTTATATCTCTGGCGATCCCACCTATGTCTGACTACTTCTTTTTGGCGGCGGTCTTTTTCACAGTCTTCTTTTTGGGGGCCGACTTTTTGGGAGTCTTTTTTGTCGCCTTCTTTGCGGCGGGCTTCTTCGCAACCTTTTTTACGGTGGCCTTTTTGGTTCCCGTAGCGGTTTTCTTAGCCTTGGGCTTCTTTGCGGCTGCCTTCTTCACGGGTGCAGTCTTCGGCTTCTTGGCTGCTGGCTTTTTCTTCTGTGCCGACGCAGTCTTATTTTTCTTTGGCGGTTCCTTTTTGGTAAGTCTGTAGCTTCTGGGTGCTTTTGGCAAATCCGTTTTAAGCGCGCCTTCGTCGACCAGACTTTTGAGGGCCCTCTTAAGGTGGATTTTCGCCTGATCTGATTTCACGCTGTAATTTGCTTCGACGTATTTCTTTATGGCGGCTCGCGAGGATCCATTTTTAGTGTGAGTAGCTTTCACGGCGGCCATTGCCATTTCCTTGTAGGATGGATGCGCTGCAGGCGCCCGCTTCTGAACGGTTTTCTTTGCGGCAGTAGACATGTTGCGATACGATTGTTCTGACCAGGTTATGTCGATTAAAATGTAACTCGTCGCCACCAGACGCTCTATGTTTAAGGACCTCGCGAGTCCAAGAGCGGACGCGCTCGAAACGCTATGCAACGTCGCGTCACCGAATAGCGTAACTTTTGAACAAATTTGTGCTTGTCTACTCGCACCAAAAGTAGTTTTGAGATCGAAGCTCGATGTTTTCCAGCAATACAATGGTGATGGAGTAAAGAACGCATATATACGCTTTATCCAGCACTTGTTCCTCGAATTCGGAAAGCGTCACAAACGTGATAACCGCTAAATAAAGTGAATTACGACACATCTTCGATTTCCTCGTTTTTGGCAATTGTACATACAACAAGACGGATTTTGTACTATTACCTGGCGATATCGCTTCAACTATTAAATATATTGTTGGCAACTGAAAGATACATGACAACAACATTATTGGGGCATTCCATGGACGCAAATTCACGAAAGCAAGAGCTTTTATCAGACATCTACTTCGCGGGAAAAAAAACTGACGCATTTTTTTTATACAATTTCTTCGGTATCTTTCCCCAAATCGAATATCGGTTATAGGTTCCTGACTTTTTATCCGCTCTACATATATACATATATAGAGAGAGAACAGTTGTAAGTATTTGGCATGCTCGTGAAGATTTCAAGTACGAGTGTTATTTACGCTCGGATTATAAGTCACACACAAACAATATAGCAAGAGTTTAATTTTATTTCCACAAAAATAGAAACTAAGCCAGAAGATTAACAAAATAATGGTTTTTCGTGACATCAGAAAGGCTAAAATAACAAAACAATGATATTTTTGGCAGCGTTTGTTGCCAGAAGCGCAACCATTGCAGAAAGTTTTTCCGCACTTTATCATATGGCAACATTCACAAAGCTCGGCAGAGAAATTCAATCGAATACCTGGAATTTCCACGATGCCACGTACAAGAAAGCAAAAATGGGAACACACGCGAGTCACATAGGTTCCAATTAAAATTTTGGCCATTCATTCGCCAAACCAATAAAACAAAATTTATATATATAATCAAGACACAAATACCTTCGGTATATTACTGAGTGGCGACGATGCGAACTTTTTGGGTCATTGGAGTATGTTGCCACCCAACCCAATCAAATGAGGTATAAAATATAAAACCGGCTCAGTACCAATTCCATCAACACATCCACTCTTGTTCGTTCATTATATATATATCATATCTTGTCTGGTTTCTTCTTTTTTTTCAATTTGGGATATTTGAAATTACTGTTTCATGGTGAAAGGTGCTATTCTGAGTTATGCTATCTAATTCATTCACTTTCTGTATTTGTATTGCATACAATTATGCAGATCATAGAAAGGTTCGGGACCAAATGGGTTAGCATGCAGATACATATTATTCTAAAAATTTGCATATCTGGGAATGCAACAAGTGAAAGTGCACAAGTAAAAACATGTAATTCAAGGCGGTTATCACATTCCAGTTTAGTATCGATAACGCAAAATATTTTGCAAAGTCATAAATCTTCTTCAATTTGGGACCATTCATTGTTAAATTGATGGTGGGTGAATATTTGTTTTTGTTATCACGGTGATAATTAAATATCATAGTGTGAGAATTTTTCTGGATTTGTCGGTAATTTGTAGGATTTCATTCTTTCTCTGGTATTTTGGAAATTACGTATATCTTTGCTGGAAAAGTTGAGTAAGTACATCAGAAGGTATTGAGTTTTTTTTATATGTATCATCGGCGAAGAGTTTTACAAAAAGCCGAGGTACAATTTGCCACGTCATTGCTTTACACTAGAAACGGGGTTCGGGCCGAAAACCCGTTGAGGATCTGATGTTTTGGAAGGAAAGTAGATAAATAACTCGACTTTGACCATCCCGATAGCAGAAATGGGTTCAAGTTTGCTGATGAATAATATTTTTGGCAGCCCACCAATCAAATATCTAAGACTTCAAAATAAAATCTCTTGAGTTTGCGTGCTTTGCGATACCATGAACATGAGAGCTGTTACGCCTCCAAGTAGAATTTTGTCGACCCGGCTTTCAAATTCTTGTAAAGCCTGAATGATCCGACTCGCAGAATTGAATGGACGTGTACTCTTCTGTTAATTTCATAATTCTCTACATAATACTATCGTGAAATATAAAAGTGATAAGATCGCATACGGTTCACGAACCAACTGCCGACCGTCACACACAAAGGCAGATGGATAGATGCGCGAACCAACCTAATATGTTCGACAGGGCTGTGACAAAACATTAAACTCGACAGTGTTTGAGTTGGTGGCACTGAAAAGTGCCGTTTATGTGATTTAATGTGGCGATCCGACTTAAGAACTCTTCGACGTCTTTTTTGGCAAAAGCACGGCCTGGATGTTGGGTAACACACCACCTTGGGCGATTGTGACTCCGCCCAGTAGCTTGTTCAGTTCTTCGTCGTTCCTAATAGCCAATTGCAGATGGCGAGGAATGATCCTGCTTTTCTTGTTGTCACGGGCAGCATTGCCTGCCAACTCGAGAACTTCAGCGCTCAAATATTCCAGAACTGCAGCGAGGTACACGGGTGCCCCTGCTCCAACACGCTGTGCGTAGTTTCCTTTGCGGAGCAGTCGGTGTACTCTGCCGACTGGAAATTGCAGCCCAGCGCGGGACGACCGGGTCTTAGACTTCGCCTTCGATTTGCCGCCTTTACCTCTTCCAGACATGTCTTTCGTTTTTTGTGCGTACGGTATTGAATGACGAGAGATCGCGCTCAAAGCGATATTTATACCTCGACAACGGTTCAGCGGTGAACAAAAAACAAACTAACATCGATCTTCTTCTCGAAACGCGACTCTCTCGCAGCCTCATTTACATACGCGCTTGTATATATAATTTTGTGAGACTCGATCACCTCATTCCGACAAAAAAGCAACATGCCGGCCACTAAAGGTAGCAAGAAAATGTCAAGCAAGAAACAGACGCCGAAGGGCGACAAAAAGAAGCGCAGAGCGAAGAGAAAAGAAAGCTTCAGCATCTACATTTACAAAGTACTGAAGCAGGTACACCCCGACACTGGAATTTCCAGCAAGGCAATGAGCATCATGAACTCGTTCGTCAACGATGTATTCGAAAGAATTGCCAGCGAATCGTCTCGATTGGCACACTACAACAAACGCTCAACCATCAGCAGTAGGGAAATCCAGACTGCTGTCCGTTTGCTTCTGCCAGGCGAACTCGCGAAACACGCTGTTTCCGAGGGAACAAAAGCCGTCACCAAATACACCAGCTCCAAGTAAGTCGTTTTCGCGGCTAACGAAACAAAAAACGGTCCTTATCAGGACCACCCACACTATATTGTACGAGAGTTATATAATATAAATAATGCGTCGCAAATTTTCACCCCTATGCGAACGAAGTATGTTCGCATACGACAGACATCGGGACTTTTGAGACCGGTACGCGTTTCACAGTCTTCCGGGAGAAAGACGTCGCGAACGGCGGCGTTTCTTGTGTAAAGAAGAAGTAATTTCGAGTCGACACAGTAGCCAGTATTGGAAACGCAAACTCACTATTATTATCTGTTGGTATTAGCGCGAGTACAAACTCAAACTTCCAAAAAAACGTGGTGGCTCTAAAAAGAACCGCTGTCAGCAACACGCCCCTGATGCGTCGCAGTTTCGAGGCAACGACTCATATCTTCGTCTTAACTCAAATTAGTTCAATAATGTGGTGGCTCTGAAAAGAGCCGTTTGGTAATTAGTCGGTGACGCCTAAGCACGTTCGCCTCTGATGCGTCGTGCCAGTTGAATGTCCTTGGGCATGATGGTGACACGCTTTGCGTGGATTGCGCACAGGTTAGTGTCTTCGAAGAGACCGACCAAGTAAGCTTCGCTCGCCTCTTGCAGCGCCATTACGGAGCTGCTTTGGAAGCGCAAGTCCGTTTTGAAGTCCTGAGCAATTTCCCGAACCAATCTCTGGAAAGGAAGCTTACGTATGAGCAACTCGGTCGATTTTTGGTATCGGCGAATTTCTCTCAAAGCGACTGTGCCTGGCCTGTATCGGTGAGGCTTCTTGACGCCGCCGGTCGCAGGTGCGCTCTTTCTCGCAGCCTTTGTGGCAAGCTGCTTGCGGGGAGCCTTACCCCCGGTGCTCTTTCGTGCGGTCTGCTTGATTTTTATTTTATTTCGATAATGCATATACAGGCACAGTTAAATCAAATATTGAACAAAAAATAATATTGACCATCGTGCTCTACGTTAGAGTGCAATTAGTCAGATAACCCTAGTGGGACAACACTACGGGTCTGCCTTGGATTTTAACACGTATTTATTGCTCAATGTTCAAGTATTAGGGGAATGGATGGTGCCAGGTAAGTGGAAGCTGGGTTCGTACTTTCCAACTACCATACGGTGGTTGCGAAGATGGGTGCCAGGTATATTGGAGCGGGGTCGGTATTTCAACTACTATATAGTGTTCGAGAGGATTGGGTCAGATAGGTTGTAGCGGGGTCGGTATTTTTACTTATTAAGTGGGATCATTTAGTTGACCGATGGAATCAACTAGAGGGAATTATTTATTGCTTATGGTATATTACGATGTCAGTGACTTATTTGGAACCTTATTTTACTTATGGTATATAACTCATATTTACTATAGCTAACGGGGGTCATTAACTTATTGTTATATTACAATATTAGTAGCATAGGCCTTTATACTATTATCTGATATTTATACTATTAGCAGGATGGGTTCCATTATATACTATCCAAAATGGCCTAAACTACCACTTGGGGTGGCTGAGAATATCGGATCAGGTAAGTTGAATTTGCCTAACAAAGGTAATATAGCACAATTTTTGAATCTACATACACAACAAAAAATAACACTAAAAAATTTTACACATAATATGCCTAAGAAAAGTAATATAGCATATTTATATACATCTATACACGCAAAAGAAGTTAACCCTATCTATCTTAAAACATAACGTGCTTGGCAGGGTGCTTCAATCAAAACTTTATGGGTTTCTATACATGTGCATGCATTACAAGCGCAATGTATCACAATTTTGGAATAAAGGCGGGGATAGTTCAGTTAAAGTCGGCTTAGGTTGCGTCTACGTGGGCTATTTCCGTAATAGGGTTGTGCAACGTTTAAGGGATTCATAGCTGGTTTCGTATAAGTGGTTTCTTTATATGCTTGTTGGGGATCTTATAATCTCCATATTTAGTTACTCAGCATACTTAATATAGTACACTGTTGGGGACCTCCATATTTAGCTGCTCAGTATACTTAATATAGTGAACTATCATACCGGTGTTGGATAGAGAGGATGGTGCCAGGTAAGTATAATCAAGGAGAATGATTTATAGCGTATAGTATATTACGATATTAGTAAGTTATTAGGAACACTATTTCACTTATGTTGTATAAGAACATAAGATTCATCTTATACGAGTGTTGGGGAGAGAGGATGGTGCCAGGTAAGTATAATCAAGGCGAATAATTTATAGCGTATAGTATATTACAATATTAGTAAGTTATTAAGAACACTATTTCACTCATGGTGTATAAGATTCATATTTAGTATATATAACGGGAATCATTCATAACTTACTGTTATGTTACAACATTAGTAGCTGTATTCGTATAGGTGGCTTATTGGGCATTTGTATCATAATCCTACAGACACATTGGCCTTTATTCAATCATGTGATATTCATATTAGTATTAGGGTAGGTTCCATTATATACTATCCATAATGTCCTAAACTACCATTTGTGGTGGTTTGGCATATTGGGCGAGGTAGGTTGGATTTACCATAAGCAAAAGTGATATAGCACAATTTTCTACATCTATCCATACAGAAAACAAAAATAAAATTTACACTAGATACATTAAAACATAACATGCCTTATAAAGGCAATATATCACAATTAACATGACATGCTTGATGGATGAAGTGTGGGGTGCTTCAGTCAGAACTGCATGGGGTTCTATATATGTGCATGTATTATAATCGCTAGCATTTTGAATAAGGCAATTAGTTGGGATATTTCAGTTTAATACAGCGTAAATCTTGTCTATGGGGGTTATTTCCGAAATAGGGTTATGCGGCGTTTAAGTGATTTAAAAAGAGAAATACGTAAATACGTAAATTAAAGTCGAAAGACATAGTTACAATTGGGTTTTGACATGAGCGGTGGCTTTTTCAATGTCGCCAATGCGTAAGGTTAACTTAAATTTTATAGTTACGAATAGGCGAATAAAGTTACTACAGGGATTTCACGTTATTCCCACATCATTTTGATATTTTTCAACCATATTGTTGGCTATTTGTCTTAGAGTTAGGAGCTCTTTGTTGTGCTCAGAGCTTTTTGCATAATTCATCAATTTGATTTTGTAGTTTATTCCAGCAGTTATTTTTGCTAACATTGTTTTAATTGACGGCGGTTGTTTCGTTTGGATTATTTTATTTCTTTCAGTCCAGATGCTCCTTTTAATAGCTGTTGTGAGGTAGATTAAAGTTGTTTTGGCCGGAATGTTTGTCTCTATGTTATCGTGAAATTTTAAGTGTATCATCACTGCCTCTGTCGGCTTTATCCGGCCTTGACTAAATTCTCTTGCCCAGATATTAAGGGCTTCAGACGATATTTTACACGTGATTTTGCATTTCGTGAATAGGTGCATTTCTGTTTCAATCTCAGATTTACAAAATGTACATCTCTTTGATTTACTGGTGAAGTATATCCTTGGTTTATTGTTGGATGGTAAGATCTTGTGGGCAATCTTCCAATTTAGGGTTCTGTCGTTTTCATCTAATATATTGCTGTGTATATTATTCCAATTGTGATTGGCGAAATATGTTGTTTTCCATTTGTTTCTGTTGTTAACTATTCGTTGATATATTTCCTTATTTGAGCAGGTCTGTATTTCTTGTTTTGTCATACTGTTTTCCTTTATAATTTGCACTACTATTGCCCAATGTTGTTCCGGATTCCATGTATGTGGTCGATTTAATGTTAGCTTTATGTCGGCGAATTTTTTCAGTTGGTATCCCAATTGGAAATTTATCGTTTTGTTGATTGGGTGACATTGATGGTCTTCTGGATTTCTGCAGTATTTCAGTACTGTTGCTATGTACATGATATCAACGAATGTTGGAATATCTATTATATTATAACCACCATTGTTCTTTTGGCGCACTAGGAGTTCGTAGTCAATATTTTCTTTGCCTTCAAAGCAGAATTTCATTATTTGTTTCTTTATTTCCGACTTTACCGTTTTTGTCATATGTCGGAGAGTGCTTTTGTACAAGAATATTGGCAGCATTTTACTGTTTACTATTATCCTTTTTTGTTCCATTGTTAGGCGTCGAGGTTGATATTTTAAGGTGGTTTGCCGCAGTAGTTTTATTTCGTTTATCCATTGGTCTTTCGCGTTAATATATCCATGCTGGTGGCCAAGTATGTTTATGGATTGTTTCCATATAATTTCGGGGATTTTTTTCATCTTTCCGAATTGTATGCCTTGAGTTTTTTGAGGGTTTATTTGTAGACCTGATATCCTTCCAAAATTTTCAATTGTCTGGATCGCTTTGTATATGGAGTATTCCGTTTTTACTGTGAGCGTCAGGTCGTCAGCATAAGATGGTGTTTTGAATTCTTGCGCTGTCGCTTTGAGTTTTATTGGTACTATGTCCGTGTCTTTTGTTATTTGCTGCAGTAGAGGGTCAATCGCAATTGTAAATAGTATCATCGATAGATTGTCTCCTTGTCTGACGCCTCTTTCTAAAGAAAAATCATGTGTTAAATTTCCATTAACAAGGATTACTGCGTTAGCTGATTTATATACCCTTTTTATATAAGATATAAACGTATTATCAAAACATTTAGCCGTCAAGACTTCAATTAGGTATTCGTGGTCTATTGAGTCGAAGGCCTTTTTAAAATCGATTGATATTATTGCTCCCGTTCTGGATCTTTTCATCTGGTTTGTAATTTCTCTCAGAATCAGGTTGAGATCAGCTATTTTATTTGGCGGGTTAAGGAATTGATGTCGATGGGTTATTTTTGGAAGTATTAATTTGATTCTATTTGCCAGTACTTTGTTCAAGATTTTGAAGTCCACGTTTAATAAGGTGATTGGTCTGTAATTGTCTATGTTTTCTTTGGGCCCTTTTTTATGTATTATATTAATTATTCCTTTCGATAAGATTTGGGGTATTCTGGGGGTTGTAAATAGTTCGTTTATTATAGTACTGAGTTCAAACTTAATAGTGTTCCAAAATATTTGATAAAATTCGATGCTAATGCCATCTATTCCGGGAGTCTTATTTCTCTTCATATCAAAGACTGCCTTTTTGAGCTCATCTTCTGTTATGAAGTTGCTCACTTCACAGGCGTCCCATGGTGGACAAGACGCAAATTTCTGTAGAAAATTTTGCATAATATTTTGGTGGACCGAGACATCTTTTGAGAATAGTTTTTTATAATATTGGTATACAATTTCTTGTTTTTCTGATTCCTTTTCTCTAATTTGGCCTTGTTTATCTACTAATTTTTCGATTCTTGATTTTACACTTCGTTCCCGAATTTCTTGCAAAAAATATTTTGAGTTACCGTTATTTATTTCGAATTCTTCAAGTCTTGATTCCATTTTTATGGTTTCCAGGCTTGTTTGGTTATTTTTCAATATTCTTTTCTTTACACGCAGATATAATTGAAAAATTTTCTCACCTTTTGTAATCCGTTTCCTAATTACCTCCAATTGGTGCCTTAGGTCTTTTTCCTTGATTTTTTCTTTTCTACGTTTTTCCTTTGCGTGTTCCATTAGGGTGTTTTTTATCTTGGATTTTATCAGGATCCACCATTCTAAGTGAGTGGTTGCGTATAGTTCTTTAAGAGTAATCCATTTAATCCATTTTTGTTTGAAACAGGTCGAAAACTCCATGTTATTGTATATTGATGAGTTATTTTTCCATGTGCCGCGGCCAATTAAATCAGATTTGTTAAGTTTTATTTCCGTTTGAACAGCCTCGTGGTCGGTCATCAGGCAGGGTATTTGAGTTACTTTAGTTACTGGTATGTCTAGTGATACATAAATTCGGTCTAATCGTGAGCCTCCGTTAAGATAAATATGGGTATAGTCTCTTTTAGTTGGAAATAATTTTCGAAAGGAATCAGTTAAATTTAACTTTTTTGTGGCAGAAATTAGAGCTTCAGCTACTGGTTTACTCGGGTTGTACTGTTGTACGGGTGTCCTGTCTAAATTTGGATTTTCTACCACGTTGAAGTCACCTCCCAATACTACAGTCAGATTGTTTTTTATCAGATTTGGCAGGGATTCGAAAAGTCCTATCCGTTTTTTATTTTCATGCCCGGATTTGACATATCCATATATATTAATTAAGTTTATAAATTGTCCTTTTATTTTGGTTTTTGTTGCGATAATGCGCCCGTTTGAGCCCATGTAAGTGTCGGATAATTCTACATCCTTCAATTTGGGATTAAATAGTATTGCCGTACCTGATGATTTTGAATTAAGCGAGTTCCAGATTGATAGCCCTTTCCATTTGCTTTGCCATTTAATTTCTTCTTTTATCGAGGTATGCGTTTCCTGTAGAAATATGATGTCACTATTGATCTTTTCCAAAAAGTTGTATATGTATAATCCACGGTTTTTTGTGCTTATTCCGTTTATGTTTAATGTAGTTATTCTAATTATTTGCTCCATAATTTAGCTGAAAAGAAAGAAGGTTATTCGGGATAGGGTGGGGGGGGGGGCATTTTTTCAATGAAGGTCTTGCATTGTCGAATGGGTTTCCTGTATAGGCCGTTTGATTTAATTGAAAATATTTTGAGGTTTTTCAATTTATCCATTTTGGTTAGTAAATTAAAGAGGCCTAGTTTGTCTTATATATTGGTTTCGGATATGGCTCTTTGCAGCGGGGACAAGCCCGTTTATGTGACTTTATGTCCGTTTTGGCAATTAGGGAGTAGCAACACTTTACTGGGACTGCCTCTTTGCTACATTGAGGGCATTCCGTCTCCTCCCAGAATGCCATTTGATCTTTTTCGGGCATTACCAGGGTTTTTGGGGCACAGCAGGATTGCAGGAGGTGGAAATCCGTGTCGCAGTTCACACAATAAGCATCTCGTTGGTCGCTTACCAGGGCGATCGTTTCCGCGCACCTGGGGCACATTAGGATGTGTGTGGGCTCAGTTACGCTTGCGTACTTTCTACCACGACCTTGTAGCTCTGCGGTACTTCCTGTCGACTCCCTTTCTCTTTTTAGGTCGTTTATATTGTCATCTGTGACATTAATTTCAATTGAATCTTCGTAACTACTTCTTTCTTGGCTGCTCGTTGTAGTTTCGGTTTGTTTTGGTTTGGTTTTGTTTATGTCTAGGCTAGTTTCTTGATTGTGTGAACTGTCGCTCTGATTAGTGTTGTTTTGGTTATTCTCGGGTGGTGTCTGGCGGCCTGATGTTGCTTCCTTATAAGGCGTTGTTGCCGTTTCAGGGTTGGTTGCGTTTAGCTCTGTGTCTTTGGGCGTTTTCGCAATTTGCTGTCTTCGGGTCGGGCACGTTGATCTTTGATGGCCCGCCTCACCGCAATGGAAGCATGTATGTGTAATTCCATGATGTTTTACATATATTGTGCAGTTTTGAATTCTGATATAACTTTTGGTGGGGTTTTGTTGCATATCCTTTTTATTTATTATTACTCTCCTGGTTCCGGTTTTAATCCCATCATCAAGTATGTAGTTCACCGATGTAACGATCCCATGATTTCTTTCAAAATATTCTTGAATAACTTCATTTTTCATTTTAACTGGAACGTAATTTAAGTATACCGGTATTTTATCTGAGACATAGAGCCTATGCGCGGGCAATCTCTTGCCCTTGCTTTTTAATTCCCATATTTTTCGGTCAGTTTGAATTGCTTTGAGCCTATTAATACAGCTGATATCAACTGCTCCGTTCGGGTAGATGACATAGCCGTCTAAATCTTCCCTTGTCACTGTAATTTCCTGAAGAAAAATTTTCAATTCCTCTTTGGTTATGACGCTTTGAAATTTAAAGCTTATGTCGCAGCTTCTGTCTGGTCCATCATTTCTATTTTGGACAACTACATTTGAGTATGATCTCTGCGGGGTGGCTGAAGTGTCTGCCTTGGCGTCCATTTTTCGTTACACGGGGTGGCGATAGACTCAATCTGGAAAGTCACTAAAACTGAGTGCTCTTTCGTGCGGTCTGCTTGGTTCTGGCCATTTTTTTTGTTCAACGATAGATACTCTCGCGTAACTGATTTAGAGCTCGAGCCTCAAGCGACTATATGTACCGACCGGGTAACGTCTTCTAATTGGCTAGACATCTTTTGCGCGCCATTTTTTCTCTCCTTTTCGACGACGGCCGCCCCGCGAGAGGTTATAGCTCGATAGCGCGTTTGGCAATTATCATTGTCAAAAAACGCAACTCGTAAACAATGTCTGGACGAGGTAAAGGAGGAAAAGGTTTGGGAAAGGGGGGAGCAAAGCGTCATCGCAAAGTGTTGCGTGACAACATCCAGGGAATCACAAAGCCCGCAATCAGACGTTTGGCACGCAGAGGAGGTGTCAAACGTATATCGGGACTCATCTACGAGGAAACTAGAGGAGTTCTCAAAGTATTCTTGGAAAATGTTATCCGTGACGCCGTGACATACACCGAGCATGCCAAGAGAAAGACTGTTACAGCCTTGGACGTCGTGTACGCTCTGAAAAGACAAGGACGAACTCTCTACGGGTTCGGCGGTTAGATAGCTCATCCAACGAACGTTTCAACAACGGCTCTTTTTAGAGCCACCCATGCCATTGTCAGAACTGGGGTTGTTTCATTAATTTTGAAGTTTCACACTTGACCATTATATTTAGATATATATCGCCTACTTTTGTCGACTTGCTCGTGGACAATTTTACGCCTTGCTTGCTATCGCTTCGAGAGCGTCCGCCCCACATTTCCCGCTCTTTCGTAACGCGCGTTTTCTTGCTCGTGGACTAGAGGCATTTTGACGCCTTGCTTGCTATCGCTTCGAGAGCGTCCGCTCACATTTCTTTATCGTGGACCGGCGCAATTTTACGCTTTGCTATCGCTTCGAGAGCGTCCGCTCACATTTTTCCCGCCCTTTGACTCATTTATTGTTCGTTCGTTAATCGGTCCGCGCGAAATATATTTCCCGCCATTTTGTTAATGCACGTGGCAGAGGGATCGAGGGCGTGTAGTTAGTCAATTGAATCTCGTAAAAGATCAGAGGTTTCGAGTGACGAACTCTTTGTGTATGATATGTTCGGGTGGCTCTAAAAAGAGCCGTTTTATATCTCTGGCGATCCCACCTATGTCTGACTACTTCTTTTTGGCGGCGGTCTTTTTCACAGTCTTCTTTTTGGGGGCCGACTTTTTGGGAGTCTTTTTTGTCGCCTTCTTTGCGGCGGGCTTCTTCGCAACCTTTTTTACGGTGGCCTTTTTGGTTCCCGTAGCGGTTTTCTTAGCCTTGGGCTTCTTTGCGGCTGCCTTCTTCACGGGTGCAGTCTTCGGCTTCTTGGCTGCTGGCTTTTTCTTCTGTGCCGACGCAGTCTTATTTTTCTTTGGCGGTTCCTTTTTGGTAAGTCTGTAGCTTCTGGGTGCTTTTGGCAAATCCGTTTTAAGCGCGCCTTCG
The DNA here is from genome assembly GCF_964204865.1 of Styela clava. Lineage (NCBI taxonomy): Eukaryota > Metazoa > Chordata > Ascidiacea > Stolidobranchia > Styelidae > Styela > Styela clava. Next base: position 7,362,175 of record NC_135256.1, on the reverse strand, counting down.
TCGACCAGACTTTTGAGGGCCCTCTTAAGGTGGATTTTCGCCTGATCTGATTTCACGCTGTAATTTGCTTCGACGTATTTCTTTATGGCGGCTCGCGAGGATCCATTTTTAGTGTGAGTAGCTTTCACGGCGGCCATTGCCATTTCCTTGTAGGATGGATGCGCTGCAGGCGCCCGCTTCTGAACGGTTTTCTTTGCGGCAGTAGACATGTTGCGATACGATTGTTCTGACCAGGTTATGTCGATTAAAATGTAACTCGTCGCCACCAGACGCTCTATGTTTAAGGACCTCGCGAGTCCAAGAGCGGACGCGCTCGAAACGCTATGCAACGTCGCGTCACCGAATAGCGTAACTTTTGAACAAATTTGTGCTTGTCTACTCGCACCAAAAGTAGTTTTGAGATCGAAGCTCGATGTTTTCCAGCAATACAATGGTGATGGAGTAAAGAACGCATATATACGCTTTATCCAGCACTTGTTCCTCGAATTCGGAAAGCGTCACAAACGTGATAACCGCTAAATAAAGTGAATTACGACACATCTTCGATTTCCTCGTTTTTGGCAATTGTACATACAACAAGACGGATTTTGTACTATTACCTGGCGATATCGCTTCAACTATTAAATATATTGTTGGCAACTGAAAGATACATGACAACAACATTATTGGGGCATTCCATGGACGCAAATTCACGAAAGCAAGAGCTTTTATCAGACATCTACTTCGCGGGAAAAAAAACTGACGCATTTTTTTTATACAATTTCTTCGGTATCTTTCCCCAAATCGAATATCGGTTATAGGTTCCTGACTTTTTATCCGCTCTACATATATACATATATAGAGAGAGAACAGTTGTAAGTATTTGGCATGCTCGTGAAGATTTCAAGTACGAGTGTTATTTACGCTCGGATTATAAGTCACACACAAACAATATAGCAAGAGTTTAATTTTATTTCCACAAAAATAGAAACTAAGCCAGAAGATTAACAAAATAATGGTTTTTCGTGACATCAGAAAGGCTAAAATAACAAAACAATGATATTTTTGGCAGCGTTTGTTGCCAGAAGCGCAACCATTGCAGAAAGTTTTTCCGCACTTTATCATATGGCAACATTCACAAAGCTCGGCAGAGAAATTCAATCGAATACCTGGAATTTCCACGATGCCACGTACAAGAAAGCAAAAATGGGAACACACGCGAGTCACATAGGTTCCAATTAAAATTTTGGCCATTCATTCGCCAAACCAATAAAACAAAATTTATATATATAATCAAGACACAAATACCTTCGGTATATTACTGAGTGGCGACGATGCGAACTTTTTGGGTCATTGGAGTATGTTGCCACCCAACCCAATCAAATGAGGTATAAAATATAAAACCGGCTCAGTACCAATTCCATCAACACATCCACTCTTGTTCGTTCATTATATATATATCATATCTTGTCTGGTTTCTTCTTTTTTTTCAATTTGGGATATTTGAAATTACTGTTTCATGGTGAAAGGTGCTATTCTGAGTTATGCTATCTAATTCATTCACTTTCTGTATTTGTATTGCATACAATTATGCAGATCATAGAAAGGTTCGGGACCAAATGGGTTAGCATGCAGATACATATTATTCTAAAAATTTGCATATCTGGGAATGCAACAAGTGAAAGTGCACAAGTAAAAACATGTAATTCAAGGCGGTTATCACATTCCAGTTTAGTATCGATAACGCAAAATATTTTGCAAAGTCATAAATCTTCTTCAATTTGGGACCATTCATTGTTAAATTGATGGTGGGTGAATATTTGTTTTTGTTATCACGGTGATAATTAAATATCATAGTGTGAGAATTTTTCTGGATTTGTCGGTAATTTGTAGGATTTCATTCTTTCTCTGGTATTTTGGAAATTACGTATATCTTTGCTGGAAAAGTTGAGTAAGTACATCAGAAGGTATTGAGTTTTTTTTATATGTATCATCGGCGAAGAGTTTTACAAAAAGCCGAGGTACAATTTGCCACGTCATTGCTTTACACTAGAAACGGGGTTCGGGCCGAAAACCCGTTGAGGATCTGATGTTTTGGAAGGAAAGTAGATAAATAACTCGACTTTGACCATCCCGATAGCAGAAATGGGTTCAAGTTTGCTGATGAATAATATTTTTGGCAGCCCACCAATCAAATATCTAAGACTTCAAAATAAAATCTCTTGAGTTTGCGTGCTTTGCGATACCATGAACATGAGAGCTGTTACGCCTCCAAGTAGAATTTTGTCGACCCGGCTTTCAAATTCTTGTAAAGCCTGAATGATCCGACTCGCAGAATTGAATGGACGTGTACTCTTCTGTTAATTTCATAATTCTCTACATAATACTATCGTGAAATATAAAAGTGATAAGATCGCATACGGTTCACGAACCAACTGCCGACCGTCACACACAAAGGCAGATGGATAGATGCGCGAACCAACCTAATATGTTCGACAGGGCTGTGACAAAACATTAAACTCGACAGTGTTTGAGTTGGTGGCACTGAAAAGTGCCGTTTATGTGATTTAATGTGGCGATCCGACTTAAGAACTCTTCGACGTCTTTTTTGGCAAAAGCACGGCCTGGATGTTGGGTAACACACCACCTTGGGCGATTGTGACTCCGCCCAGTAGCTTGTTCAGTTCTTCGTCGTTCCTAATAGCCAATTGCAGATGGCGAGGAATGATCCTGCTTTTCTTGTTGTCACGGGCAGCATTGCCTGCCAACTCGAGAACTTCAGCGCTCAAATATTCCAGAACTGCAGCGAGGTACACGGGTGCCCCTGCTCCAACACGCTGTGCGTAGTTTCCTTTGCGGAGCAGTCGGTGTACTCTGCCGACTGGAAATTGCAGCCCAGCGCGGGACGACCGGGTCTTAGACTTCGCCTTCGATTTGCCGCCTTTACCTCTTCCAGACATGTCTTTCGTTTTTTGTGCGTACGGTATTGAATGACGAGAGATCGCGCTCAAAGCGATATTTATACCTCGACAACGGTTCAGCGGTGAACAAAAAACAAACTAACATCGATCTTCTTCTCGAAACGCGACTCTCTCGCAGCCTCATTTACATACGCGCTTGTATATATAATTTTGTGAGACTCGATCACCTCATTCCGACAAAAAAGCAACATGCCGGCCACTAAAGGTAGCAAGAAAATGTCAAGCAAGAAACAGACGCCGAAGGGCGACAAAAAGAAGCGCAGAGCGAAGAGAAAAGAAAGCTTCAGCATCTACATTTACAAAGTACTGAAGCAGGTACACCCCGACACTGGAATTTCCAGCAAGGCAATGAGCATCATGAACTCGTTCGTCAACGATGTATTCGAAAGAATTGCCAGCGAATCGTCTCGATTGGCACACTACAACAAACGCTCAACCATCAGCAGTAGGGAAATCCAGACTGCTGTCCGTTTGCTTCTGCCAGGCGAACTCGCGAAACACGCTGTTTCCGAGGGAACAAAAGCCGTCACCAAATACACCAGCTCCAAGTAAGTCGTTTTCGCGGCTAACGAAACAAAAAACGGTCCTTATCAGGACCACCCACACTATATTGTACGAGAGTTATATAATATAAATAATGCGTCGCAAATTTTCACCCCTATGCGAACGAAGTATGTTCGCATACGACAGACATCGGGACTTTTGAGACCGGTACGCGTTTCACAGTCTTCCGGGAGAAAGACGTCGCGAACGGCGGCGTTTCTTGTGTAAAGAAGAAGTAATTTCGAGTCGACACAGTAGCCAGTATTGGAAACGCAAACTCACTATTATTATCTGTTGGTATTAGCGCGAGTACAAACTCAAACTTCCAAAAAAACGTGGTGGCTCTAAAAAGAACCGCTGTCAGCAACACGCCCCTGATGCGTCGCAGTTTCGAGGCAACGACTCATATCTTCGTCTTAACTCAAATTAGTTCAATAATGTGGTGGCTCTGAAAAGAGCCGTTTGGTAATTAGTCGGTGACGCCTAAGCACGTTCGCCTCTGATGCGTCGTGCCAGTTGAATGTCCTTGGGCATGATGGTGACACGCTTTGCGTGGATTGCGCACAGGTTAGTGTCTTCGAAGAGACCGACCAAGTAAGCTTCGCTCGCCTCTTGCAGCGCCATTACGGAGCTGCTTTGGAAGCGCAAGTCCGTTTTGAAGTCCTGAGCAATTTCCCGAACCAATCTCTGGAAAGGAAGCTTACGTATGAGCAACTCGGTCGATTTTTGGTATCGGCGAATTTCTCTCAAAGCGACTGTGCCTGGCCTGTATCGGTGAGGCTTCTTGACGCCGCCGGTCGCAGGTGCGCTCTTTCTCGCAGCCTTTGTGGCAAGCTGCTTGCGGGGAGCCTTACCCCCGGTGCTCTTTCGTGCGGTCTGCTTGATTTTTATTTTATTTCGATAATGCATATACAGGCACAGTTAAATCAAATATTGAACAAAAAAAATAATATTGACCATCGTGCTCTACGTTAGAGTGCAATTAGTCAGATAACCCTAGTGGGACAACACTACGGGTCTGCCTTGGATTTTAACACGTATTTATTGCTCAATGTTCAAGTATTTGGGGAATGGATGGTGCCAGGTAAGTGGAAGCTGGGTTCGTACTTTCCAACTACCATACGGTGTTTGCGAAGATGGGTGCCAGGTATATTGGAGCGGGGTCGGTATTTCAACTACTATATAGTGTTCGAGAGGATTGGGTCAGATAGGTTGTAGCGGGGTCGGTATTTTTACTTATTAAGTGGGATCATTTAGTTGACCGATGGAATCAACTAGAGGGAATTATTTATTGCTTATGTTATATTACGATGTCAGTGACTTATTTGGAACCTTATTTCACTTATGGTATATAACTCATATTTACTATAGCTAACGGGGGTCATTAACTTATTGTTATATTACAATATTAGTAGCATAGGCCTTTATACTATTATCTGATATTTATACTATTAGCAGGATGGGTTCCATTATATACTATCCAAAATGGCCTAAACTACCACTTGGGGTGGCTGAGCATATCGGATCAGGTAAGTTGAATTTGCCTAACAAAGGTAATATAGCACAATTTTTAATCTACATACACAACAAAAAATAACACTAAAAAATTTTACACATAATATGCCTAAGAAAAGTAATATAGCATATTTATATACATCTATTCACGCAAGAGAAGTTAACCCTATCTATCTTAAAACATAACGTGCTTGGCAGGGTGCTTCAATCAAAACTTTATGGGTTTCTATACATGTGCATGCATTACAAGCGCAATGTGTCACAATTTTGGGATAAAGGCGGCGATAGTTCAGTTAAAGTCGGCAGGGTTGCGTCTACGTGGGCTATTTCCGTAATAGGGTTGTGCAACGTTTAAGGGATTCATAGCTGGTTTCGTATAAGTGGTTTCTTTATATGCTTGTTGGGGATCTTATAATCTCCATATTTAGTTACTCAGCATACTTAATATAGTACACTGTTGGGGACCTCCATATTTAGCTGCTCAGTATACTTAATATAGTGAACTAATAGGGTTGTGCAACGTTTAAGGGATTCATAGCTGGTTTCGTATAAGTGGTTTCTTTATATGCTTGTTGGGGATCTTATAATCTCCATATTTAGTTACTCAGCATACTTAATATAGTACACTGTTGGGGACCTCCATATTTAGCTGCTCAGTATACTTAATATAGTGAACTATCATACCGGTGTTGGATAGAGAGGATGGTGCCAGGTAAGTATAATCAAGGAGAATGATTTATAGCGTATAGTATATTACGATATTAGTAAGTTATTAGGAACACTATTTCACTTATGTTGTATAAGATTCATCTTATACGAGTGTTGGGGAGAGAGGATGGTGCCAGGTAAGTATAATCAAGGAGAATAATTTATAGCGTATAGTATATTACAATATTAGTAAGTTATTAAGAACACTATTTCACTCATGGTGTATAAGATTCATATTTAGTATATATAACGGGAATCATTCATAACTTACTGTTATGTTACAACATTAGTAGATGTATTCGTATAGGTGGCTTATTGGGCATTTGTATCTTAATCCTACAGACACATGGGCCTTTATACTATCATGTGATATTCATATTAGTATTAGGGTAGGTTCCATTATATACTATCCATAATGTCCTAAACTACCATTTGTGGTGGTTTGGCATATTGGGCGAGGTAGGTTGGATTTACCATAAGCAAAAGTAATATAGCACAATTTTCTACATCTATCCATACAGAAAACAAAAATAAAATTTACACTAGATACATTAAAACATAACATGCCTTATAAAGGCAATATATCACAATTAACATGACATGCTTGATGGATGAAGTGTGGGGTGCTTCAGTCAGAACTGCATGGGGTTCTATATATGTGCATGTATTATAATCGCTAGCATTTTGAATAAGGCAATTAGTTGGGATATTTCAGTTTAATACAGCGTAAATCTTGTCTATGGGGGTTATTTCCGAAATAGGGTTATGCGGCGTTTAAGTGATTTAAAAGGAGAAATACGTAAATACGTAAATTAAAGTCGAAAGACATAGTTACAATTGGGTTTTGACATGAGCGGTGGCTTTTGCAATGTCGCCAATGCGTAAGGTTAACTTAAATTTTATAGTTACGAATAGGCGAATAAAGTTACTACAGGGATTTCACGTTATTCCCACATCATTTTGATATTTTTCAACCATATTGTTGGCTATTTGTCTTAGAGTTAAGAGCTCTTTGTTGTGCTCAGATCTTTTTGCATAACTCATCAATTTGGTTTTGTAGTTTATTCCAGCAGTTATTTTTGCTAACATTGTTTTAATTGACGGCGGTTGTTTCGTTTGGATTATTTTATTTCTTTCAGTCCAGATGCTCCTTTTAATAGCTGTTGTGAGGTAGATTAAAGTTGTTTTGGCCGGAATGTTTGTCTCTATGTTATCGTGAAATTTTAGGTGTATCATCACTGCCTCTGTCGGCTTTATCCGGCCTTGACTATATTCTCTTGCCCAGATATTAAGGGCTTCAGACGATATTTTACACGTGATTTTGCATTTCGTGAATAAGTGCATTTCTGTTTCAATCTCAGATTTACAAAATGTACATCTCTTTGATTTACTGGTGAAGTATATCCTTGGTTTATTGTTGGATGGTAAGATCTTGTGGGCAATCTTCCAATTTAGGGTTCTGTCGTTTTCATCTAATATATTGCTGTGTATATTATTCCAATTGTGATTGGCGAAATATGTTGTTTTCCATTTGTTTCTGTTTTTAACTATTCGTTGATATATTTCCTTATTTGAGCAGGTCTGTATTTCTTGTTTTGTCATACTGTTTTCCTTTATAATTTGCACTACTATTGCCCAATGTTGTTCCGGATTCCATGTATGTGGTCGATTTAATGTTAGCTTTATGTCGGCGAATTTTTTCAGTTGGTATCCCAATTGGAAATTTATCGTTTTGTTGATTGGGTGACATTGATGGTCTTCTGGATTTCTGCAGTATTTCAGTACTGTTGCTATGTACATGATATCAACGAATGTTGGAATATCTATTATATTATAACCACCATTGTTCTTTTGGCGCACTAGGAGTTCGTAGTCAATATTTTCTTTGCCTTCAAAGCAGAATTTCATTATTTGCTTCTTTATTTCCGACTTTACCGTTTTTGTCATATGTCGGAGAGTGCTTTTGTACAAGAATATTGGCAGCATTTTACTGTTTACTATTATCCTTTTTTGTTCCATTGTTAGGCGTCGAGGTTGATATTTTAAGGTGGTTTGCCGCAGTAGTTTTATTTCGTTTATCCATTGGTCTTTCGCGTTAATATATCCATGCTGGTGGCCAAGTATGTTTATGGATTGTTTCCATATAATTTCGGGGATTTTTTTCATCTTTCCGAATTGTATGCCTTGAGTTTTTTGAGGGTTTATTTGTAGACCTGATATCCTTCCAAAATTTTCAATTGTCTGGATCGCTTTGTATATGGAATATTCCGTTTTTACTGTGAGCGTCAGGTCGTCAGCATAAGATGGTGTTTTGAATTCTTGCGCTGTCGCTTTGAGTTTTATTGGTACTATGTCCGTGTCTTTTGTTATTTGCTGCAGTAGAGGGTCAATCGCAATTGTAAATAGTATCATCGATAGATTGTCTCCTTGTCTGACGCCTCTTTCTAAAGAAAAATCATGTGTTAAATTTCCATTAACAAGGATTACTGCGTTAGCTGATTTATATACCCTTTTTATATAAGATATGAACGTATTATCAAAACATTTAGCCGTCAAGACTTCAATTAGGTATTCGTGGTCTATTGAGTCGAAGGCCTTTTTAAAATCGATTGATATTATTGCTCCCGTTCTTGATCTTTTCATCTGGTTTGTAATTTCTCTCAGAATCAGGTTGAGATCAGCTATTTTATTTGGCGGGTTAAGGAATTGCTGTCGATGGGTTATTTTTGGAAGTATTAATTTGATTCTATTTGCCAGTACTTTGTTCAAGATTTTGAAGTCCACGTTTAATAAGGTGATTGGTCTGTAATTGTCTATGTTTTCTTTGGGCCCTTTTTTATGTATTATATTAATTATTCCTTTCGATAAGATTTGGGGTATTCTGGGGGTTGTAAATAGTTCGTTTATTATAGTAGTGAGTTCAAACTTAATAGTGTTCCAAAATATTTGATAAAATTCGATGCTAATGCCATCTATTCCGGGAGTCTTATTTCTCTTCATATCAAAGACTGCCTTTTTGAGCTCATCTTCTGTTATGAAGTTGCTCACTTCACAGGCGTCCCATGGTGGACAAGACGCAAATTTCTGTAGAAAATTTTGCATAATATTTTGGTGGACCGAGACATCTTTTGAGAATAATTTTTTTATAATATTGGTATACAATTTCTTGTTTTTCTGATTCCTTTTCTCTAATTTGGCCTTGTTTATCTACTAATTTTTCGATTCTTGATTTTACACTTCGTTCCCGAATTTCTTGCAAAAAATATTTTGAGTTACCGTTATTTATTTCGAATTCTTCAAGTCTTGATTCCATTTTTATGGTTTCCAGGCTTGTTTGGTTATTTTTCAATATTCTTTTCTTTACACGCAGATATAATTGAAAAATTTTCTCACCTTTTGTAATCCGTTTCCTAATTACCTCCAATTGGTGCCTTAGGTCTTTTTCCTTGATTTTTTCTTTTCTACGTTTTTCCTTTGCGTGTTCCATTAGGGTGTTTTTTATCTTGGATTTTATCAGGATCCACCATTCTAAGTGAGTGGTTGCGTACAGTTCTTTAAGAGTAATCCATTTAATCCATTTTTGTTTGAAACAGGTCGAAAACTCCATGTTATTGTATATTGATGAGTTATTTTTCCATGTGCCGCGGCCAATTAAATCAGATTTGTTAAGTTTTATTTCCGTTTGAACAGCCTCGTGGTCGGTCATCAGGCAGGGTATTTGAGTTACTTTAGTTACTGGTATGTCTAGTGATACATAAATTCGGTCTAATCGTGAGCCTCCGTTAAGATAAATATGGGTATAGTCTCTTTTAGTTGGAAATAATTTTCGAAAGGAATCAGTTAAATTTAACTTTTTTTGTGGCAGAAATTAGAGCTTCAGCTACTGGTTTACTCGGGTTGTACTGTTGTACGGGTGTCCTGTCTAAATTTGGATTTTCTACCACGTTGAAGTCACCTCCCAATACTACAGTCAGATTGTTTTTTATCAGATTTGGCAGGGATTCGAAAAGTCCTATCCGTTTTTTATTTTCATGCCCGGATTTGACATATCCATATATATTAATTAAGTTTATGAATTGTCCTTTTATTTTGGTTTTTGTTGCGATAATGCGCCCGTTTGAGCCCATGTAAGTGTCGGATAATTCTACATCCTTCAATTTGGAATTAAATAGTATTGCCGTACCTGATGATTTTGAATTAAGCGAGTTCCAGATTGATAGCCCTTTCCATTTGCCTTGCCATTTAATTTCTTCTTTTATCGAGGTATGCGTTTCCTGTAGAAATATGATGTCACTATTGATCTTTTCCAAAAAGTTGTATATGTATAATCCACGGTTTTTTGTGCTTATTCCGTTTATGTTTAATGTAGTTATTCTAATTATTTGCTCCATAATTTAGCTGAAAAGAAAGAGGGTTATTCGGGATAGGGTGGGGGGGGGGGGGGGGTGAGGGTGGTGGGGAGGGGGGGGATATAGTTTTTTGGGGGGGGGCATTTTTTCGATGAAGGTCTTGCATTGTCGAATGGGTTTCCTGTATAGGCCGTTTGATTTAATTGAAAATATTTTGAGGTTTTTCAATTTATCCATTTTGGTTAGTAAATTAAAGAGGCCTAGTTCGTCTTATATATTGGTTTCGGATATGGCTCTTTGCAGCGGGGACAAGCCCGTTTATGTGACTTTATGTCCGTTTTGGCAATTAGGGAGTAGCAACACTTTACTGGGACTGCCTCTTTGCTACATTGAGGGCATTCCGTCTCCTCCCAGAATGCCATTTGATCTTTTTCGGGCATTACCAGGGTTTTTGGGGCACAGCAGGATTGCAGGAGGTGGAAATCCGTGTCGCAGTTCACACAATAAGCATCTCGTTGGTCGCTTACCAGGGCGATCGTTTCCGCGCACCTGGGGCACATTAGGATGTGTGTGGGCTCAGTTACGCTTGCGTACTTTCTACCACGACCTTGTAGCTCTGCGGTGCTTCCTGTCGACTCCCTTTCTCTTTTTAGGTCGTTTATATTGTCATCTGTGACATTAATTTCAATCGAATCTTCGTAACTACTTCTTTCTTGGCTGCTCGTTGTAGTTTCGGTTTGTTTTGGTTTGGTTTTGTTTATGTCTAGGCTAGTTTCTTGATTGTGTGAACTGTCGCTCTGATTAGTGTTGTTTTGGTTATTCTCGGGTGGTGTCTGGCGGCCTGATGTTGCTTCCTTATAAGGCGTTGTTGCCGTTTCAGGGTTGGTTGCGTTTAGCTCTGTGTCTTTGGGCGTTTTCGCAATTTGCTGTCTTCGGGTCGGGCACGTTGATCTTTGATGGCCCGCCTCACCGCAATGGAAGCATGTATGTGTAATTCCATGATGTTTTACATATATTGTGCAGTTTTGAATTCTGATATAACTTTTGGTGGGGTTTTGTTGCATATCCTTTTTATTTATTATTACTCTCCTGGTTCCGGTTTTAATCCCATCATCAAGTATGTAGTTCACCGATGTAACGATCCCATGATTTCTTTCAAAATATTCTTGAATAACTTCATTTTTCATTTTAACTGGAACGTAATTTAAGTATACCGGTATTTTATCTGAGACATAGAGCCTATGCGCGGGCAATCTCTTGCCCTTGCTTTTTAATTCCCATATTTTTCGGTCAGTTTGAATTGCTTTGAGCCTATTAATACAGCTGATATCAACTGCTCCGTTCGGGTAGATGACATAGCCGTCTAAATCTTCCCTTGTCACTGTAATTTCCTGAAGAAAAATTTTCAATTCCTCTTTGGTTATGACGCTTTGAAATTTAAAGCTTATGTCGCAGCTTCTGTCTGGTCCATCATTTCTATTTTGGACAACTACATTTGAGTATGATCTCTGAGGGGTGGCTGAAGTGTCTGCCTTGGCGTCCATTTTTTGTTACACGAGGTGGCGATAGACTCAATCTGGAAAGTCACTAAAACTGAGTGCTCTTTCGTGCGGTCTGCTTGGTTCTGGCCATTTTTTTTCGTTCAACAGATAGATACTCTCGCGTAACTGATTTAGAGCTCGAGCCTCAAGCGACTATATGTACCGACCGGGTAACGTCTTCTAATTGGCTAGACATCTTTTGCGCGCCATTTTTTCTCTCCTTTTCGACGACGGCCGCCCCGCGAGAGGTTATAGCTCGATAGCGCGTTTGGCAATTATCATTGTCAAAAAACGCAACTCGTAAACAATGTCTGGACGAGGTAAAGGAGGAAAAGGTTTGGGAAAGGGGGGAGCAAAGCGTCATCGCAAAGTGTTGCGTGACAACATCCAGGGAATCACAAAGCCCGCAATCAGACGTTTGGCACGCAGAGGAGGTGTCAAACGTATATCGGGACTCATCTACGAGGAAACTAGAGGAGTTCTCAAAGTATTCTTGGAAAATGTTATCCGTGACGCCGTGACATACACCGAGCATGCCAAGAGAAAGACTGTTACAGCCTTGGACGTCGTGTACGCTCTGAAAAGACAAGGACGAACTCTCTACGGGTTCGGCGGTTAGATAGCTCATCCAACGAACGTTTCAACAACGGCTCTTTTTAGAGCCACCCATGCCATTGTCAGAACTGGGGTTGTTTCATTAATTTTGAAGTTTCACACTTGACCATTATATTTAGATATATATCGCCTACTTTTGTCGACTTGCTCGTGGACAATTTTACGCCTTGCTTGCTATCGCTTCGAGAGCGTCCGCCCCACATTTCCCGCTCTTTCGTAACGCGCGTTTTCTTGCTCGTGGACTAGAGGCATTTTGACGCCTTGCTTGCTATCGCTTCGAGAGCGTCCGCTCACATTTCTTTATCGTGGACCGGCGCAATTTTACGCTTTGCTATCGCTTCGAGAGCGTCCGCTCACATTTTTCCCGCCCTTTGACTCATTTATTGTTCGTTCGTTAATCGGTCCGCGCGAAATATATTTCCCGCCATTTTGTTAATGCACGTGGCAGAGGGATCGAGGGCGTGTAGTTAGTCAATTGAATCTCGTAAAAGATCAGAGGTTTCGAGTGACGAACTCTTTGTGTATGATATGTTCGGGTGGCTCTAAAAAGAGCCGTTTTATATCTCTGGCGATCCCACCTATGTCTGACTACTTCTTTTTGGCGGCGGTCTTTTTCACAGTCTTCTTTTTGGGGGCCGACTTTTTGGGAGTCTTTTTTGTCGCCTTCTTTGCGGCGGGCTTCTTCGCAACCTTTTTTACGGTGGCCTTTTTGGTTCCCGTAGCGGTTTTCTTAGCCTTGGGCTTCTTTGCGGCTGCCTTCTTCACGGGTGCAGTCTTCGGCTTCTTGGCTGCTGGCTTTTTCTTCTGTGCCGACGCAGTCTTATTTTTCTTTGGCGGTTCCTTTTTGGTAAGTCTGTAGCTTCTGGGTGCTTTTGGCAAATCCGTTTTAAGCGCGCCTTCGTCGACCAGACTTTTGAGGGCCCTCTTAAGGTGGATTTTCGCCTGATCTGATTTCACGCTGTAATTTGCTTCGACGTATTTCTTTATGGCGGCTCGCGAGGATCCATTTTTAGTGTGAGTAGCTTTCACGGCGGCCATTGCCATTTCCTTGTAGGATGGATGCGCTGCAGGCGCCCGCTTCTGAACGGTTTTCTTTGCGGCAGTAGACATGTTGCGATACGATTGTTCTGACCAGGTTATGTCGATTAAAATGTAACTCGTCGCCACCAGACGCTCTATGTTTAAGGACCTCGCGAGTCCAAGAGCGGACGCGCTCGAAACGCTATGCAACGTCGCGTCACCGAATAGCGTAACTTTTGAACAAATTTGTGCTTGTCTACTCGCACCAAAAGTAGTTTTGAGATCGAAGCTCGATGTTTTCCAGCAATACAATGGTGATGGAGTAAAGAACGCATATATACGCTTTATCCAGCACTTGTTCCTCGAATTCGGAAAGCGTCACAAACGTGATAACCGCTAAATAAAGTGAATTACGACACATCTTCGATTTCCTCGTTTTTGGCAATTGTACATACAACAAGACGGATTTTGTACTATTACCTGGCGATATCGCTTCAACTATTAAATATATTGTTGGCAACTGAAAGATACATGACAACAACATTATTGGGGCATTCCATGGACGCAAATTCACGAAAGCAAGAGCTTTTATCAGACATCTACTTCGCGGGAAAAAAAACTGACGCATTTTTTTTATACAATTTCTTCGGTATCTTTCCCCAAATCGAATATCGGTTATAGGTTCCTGACTTTTTATCCGCTCTACATATATACATATATAGAGAGAGAACAGTTGTAAGTATTTGGCATGCTCGTGAAGATTTCAAGTACGAGTGTTATTTACGCTCGGATTATAAGTCACACACAAACAATATAGCAAGAGTTTAATTTTATTTCCACAAAAATAGAAACTAAGCCAGAAGATTAACAAAATAATGGTTTTTCGTGACATCAGAAAGGCTAAAATAACAAAACAATGATATTTTTGGCAGCGTTTGTTGCCAGAAGCGCAACCATTGCAGAAAGTTTTTCCGCACTTATCATATGGCAACATTCACAAAGCTCGGCAGAGAAATTCAATCGAATACCTGGAATTTCCACGATGCCACGTACAAGAAAGCAAAAATGGGAACACACGCGAGTCACATAGGTTCCAATTAAAATTTTGGCCATTCATTCGCCAAACCAATAAAACAAAATTTATATATATAATCAAGACACAAATACCTTCGGTATATTACTGAGTGGCGACGATGCGAACTTTTTGGGTCATTGGAGTATGTTGCCACCCAACCCAATCAAATGAGGTATAAAATATAAAACCGGCTCAGTACCAATTCCATCAACACATCCACTCTTGTTCGTTCATTATATATATATCATATCTTGTCTGGTTTCTTCTTTTTTTTCAATTTGGGATATTTGAAATTACTGTTTCATGGTGAAAGGTGCTATTCTGAGTTATGCTATCTAATTCATTCACTTTCTGTATTTGTATTGCATACAATTATGCAGATCATAAAAAGGTTCGGGACCAAATGGGTTAGCATGCAGATACATATTATTCTAAAAATTTGCATATCTGGGAATGCAACAAGTGAAAGTGCACAAGTAAAAACATGTAATTCAAGGCGGTTATCACATTCCAGTTTAGCATCGATAACGCAAAATATTTTGCAAAGTCATAAATCTTCTTCAATTTGGGACCATTCATTGTTAAATTGATGGTGGGTGAATATTTGTTTTTGTTATCACGGTGATAATTAAATATCATAGTGTGAGAATTTTTCTGGATTTGTCGGTAATTTGTAGGATTTCATTCTTTCTCTGGTATTTTGGAAATTACGTATATCTTTGCTGGAAAAGTTGAGTAAGTACATCAGAAGGTATTGAGTTTTTTTTATATGTATCATCGGCGAAGAGTTTTACAAAAAGCCGAGGTACAATTTGCCACGTCATTGCTTTACACTAGAAACGGGGTTCGGGCCGAAAACCCGTTGAGGATCTGATGTTTTGGAAGGAAAGTAGATAAATAACTCGACTTTGACCATCCCGATAGCAGAAATGGGTTCAAGTTTGCTGATGAATAATATTTTTGGCAGCCCACCAATCAAATATCTAAGACTTCAAAATAAAATCTCTTGAGTTTGCGTGCTTTGCGATACCATGAACATGAGAGCTGTTACGCCTCCAAGTAGAATTTTGTCGACCCGGCTTTCAAATTCTTGTAAAGCCTGAATGATCCGACTCGCAGAATTGAATGGACGTGTACTCTTCTGTTAATTTCAT
Source organism: Styela clava (assembly GCF_964204865.1). Lineage (NCBI taxonomy): Eukaryota > Metazoa > Chordata > Ascidiacea > Stolidobranchia > Styelidae > Styela > Styela clava. Next base: position 7,346,695 of record NC_135256.1, on the reverse strand, counting down.
AATTCTCTACATAATACTATCGTGAAATATAAAAGTGATAAGATCGCATACGGTTCACGAACCAACTGCCGACCGTCACACACAAAGGCAGATGGATAGATGCGCGAACCAACCTAATATGTTCGACAGGGCTGTGACAAAACATTAAACTCGACAGTGTTTGAGTTGGTGGCACTGAAAAGTGCCGTTTATGTGATTTAATGTGGCGATCCGACTTAAGAACTCTTCGACGTCTTTTTTGGCAAAAGCACGGCCTGGATGTTGGGTAACACACCACCTTGGGCGATTGTGACTCCGCCCAGTAGCTTGTTCAGTTCTTCGTCGTTCCTAATAGCCAATTGCAGATGGCGAGGAATGATCCTGCTTTTCTTGTTGTCACGGGCAGCATTGCCTGCCAACTCGAGAACTTCAGCGCTCAAATATTCCAGAACTGCAGCGAGGTACACGGGTGCCCCTGCTCCAACACGCTGTGCGTAGTTTCCTTTGCGGAGCAGTCGGTGTACTCTGCCGACTGGAAATTGCAGCCCAGCGCGGGACGACCGGGTCTTAGACTTCGCCTTCGATTTGCCGCCTTTACCTCTTCCAGACATGTCTTTCGTTTTTTGTGCGTACGGTATTGAATGACGAGAGATCGCGCTCAAAGCGATATTTATACCTCGACAACGGTTCAGCGGTGAACAAAAAACAAACTAACATCGATCTTCTTCTCGAAACGCGACTCTCTCGCAGCCTCATTTACATACGCGCTTGTATATATAATTTTGTGAGACTCGATCACCTCATTCCGACAAAAAAGCAACATGCCGGCCACTAAAGGTAGCAAGAAAATGTCAAGCAAGAAACAGACGCCGAAGGGCGACAAAAAGAAGCGCAGAGCGAAGAGAAAAGAAAGCTTCAGCATCTACATTTACAAAGTACTGAAGCAGGTACACCCCGACACTGGAATTTCCAGCAAGGCAATGAGCATCATGAACTCGTTCGTCAACGATGTATTCGAAAGAATTGCCAGCGAATCGTCTCGATTGGCACACTACAACAAACGCTCAACCATCAGCAGTAGGGAAATCCAGACTGCTGTCCGTTTGCTTCTGCCAGGCGAACTCGCGAAACACGCTGTTTCCGAGGGAACAAAAGCCGTCACCAAATACACCAGCTCCAAGTAAGTCGTTTTCGCGGCTAACGAAACAAAAAACGGTCCTTATCAGGACCACCCACACTATATTGTACGAGAGTTATATAATATAAATAATGCGTCGCAAATTTTCACCCCTATGCGAACGAAGTATGTTCGCATACGACAGACATCGGGACTTTTGAGACCGGTACGCGTTTCACAGTCTTCCGGGAGAAAGACGTCGCGAACGGCGGCGTTTCTTGTGTAAAGAAGAAGTAATTTCGAGTCGACACAGTAGCCAGTATTGGAAACGCAAACTCACTATTATTATCTGTTGGTATTAGCGCGAGTACAAACTCAAACTTCCAAAAAAACGTGGTGGCTCTAAAAAGAACCGCTGTCAGCAACACGCCCCTGATGCGTCGCAGTTTCGAGGCAACGACTCATATCTTCGTCTTAACTCAAATTAGTTCAATAATGTGGTGGCTCTGAAAAGAGCCGTTTGGTAATTAGTCGGTGACGCCTAAGCACGTTCGCCTCTGATGCGTCGTGCCAGTTGAATGTCCTTGGGCATGATGGTGACACGCTTTGCGTGGATTGCGCACAGGTTAGTGTCTTCGAAGAGACCGACCAAGTAAGCTTCGCTCGCCTCTTGCAGCGCCATTACGGAGCTGCTTTGGAAGCGCAAGTCCGTTTTGAAGTCCTGAGCAATTTCCCGAACCAATCTCTGGAAAGGAAGCTTACGTATGAGCAACTCGGTCGATTTTTGGTATCGGCGAATTTCTCTCAAAGCGACTGTGCCTGGCCTGTATCGGTGAGGCTTCTTGACGCCGCCGGTCGCAGGTGCGCTCTTTCTCGCAGCCTTTGTGGCAAGCTGCTTGCGGGGAGCCTTACCCCCGGTGCTCTTTCGTGCGGTCTGCTTGGTTCTGGATATTTATTGGTTTTACAAACAGAGTATATACATGAAAAACAAAGAAAAAGAACTTATAAATGATTACACTGAGTATTAACTCTACGTTAGAGTGTGCTTCTTAACTGGGTTCGTCGAACATCTCAGAGGTCGTATTTGTCTTGGGTGTATATTCTGGAGCCTGGTTGCAAGTCATACAACCAGGTGTTATAGTTACAACTGTAGGCTTTCGCTTTTTTGTGTATCAGTGGTGTATTCGTGTTAACAGTAATACGCAGTAATTATCTGTTAGACAGTCTGCGATTCTGGTTACAAGTCGTTTAATACGTCGTTCGTGCCAGCCGGGTTATATGGCTGTTACTTGCACATAGTTCATTTCAGCATTTTTGGGCATTTATGGTTAATTCGGGACAGTTTTCAGAATTTAAGCTTTAGGGATTAATATGTATGAATCGATTACGGGTTGCAACTCTTGGTTGGACTCATGTTAGGTGAATATACATGATATACTTTGGGGCGGGGTTGATGTTTATAATATTCATCAATGGTTATGTCAAGGTTGAGGATAGTTTTTACTATTTCTACTACGTGATTTTTTGGTTACTTATATGAGCCGAATTGTATGCACGATCCATTCGAAGTAGTATTATGTCATTTGGACTTATATACCAGCGCGTTTTTCTATTCTACCGTTTGTGGTATATTTCGAAATCTCATGTGATTTTCGCACATGTATAAGGAAGGGCATGGGATTCTCTTTTGGTTCTGGGGTTTGTTTCATGCACTCATATATCCATACAATATACAATATCTACGTATCTACACGGGAGGCCTCTTTGTAGTTTGGTAATACTACCGCATAGAGAAAGGAGAAGAAAAACATATATAAAATACTAGACCAAAAACAGTTGGGATTTCGGTTGTCGACATTGCATGGGGAATCATTTTAAAATTACAGTTTAGATCCACGCACACATGTCTCTATGCTAACCACAATGTATACGTATCTATACTCCGAGCCTAGTTGTAGCTCGGTAATACTACGGTATGGGAAAAATATATAGACACTGGGATCAATTATATACGATATCAGTGTGCAGACTACGTTATGTTGTTTGAATGGGGTGCTTGCGAGTTTGTTTACAGCACGTAAAACGTTTAAATACTATTCTACAAGTTACATCGTCGTCTGCTATGACTATCAAAGTTTCTGCAATTCTATAGTATGAGAAAAAGTACCGATTCATGGGGAATACGTCACGTTGATTAACAGTAACATTTTTTAGTTCACTTTGGTAACTTTTTCGTTTTTTTTACATTTTTGACATACGTATTTTCAAATCGAATTCGGGTTTTTAATACATCTTGTGCGGTATCGTCTCCGTTACGTTATTCCCAAGTCTCGTAGTTGTTTTTCCCCGAGTAGTTCAATTGTCCTCATTATTCTTTCGAGCTTGAGGTCATTACCCCCCTTTCGCCTCTGTTGTTCAACTTTATATCGCCATATTATCTGTCTTTTAAAGCTGTTGAATGTTTGCTTGGAGCTTAGTTTGTGGTTGCCGAATATTTTCCTGTTTCTTGCTTGCCATATAGCTTGTTTCATTGTTGTCAATGAAAAGATTAATATGTTCGCTTCGTCCTTTTCTATACTTTGTCCAAATCTATAATTTATTGTTATATCTTTTGTAGCAGGTAGTGTTTTATTTGGGCTTTTGTGTGACCATGTCGTGCGGTCTGCTTGGTTCTGGCCATTTTTTTTGTTCAACGATAGATACTCTCGCGTAACTGATTTAGAGCTCGAGCCTCAAGCGACTATATGTACCGACCGGGTAACGTCTTCTAATTGGCTAGACATCTTTTGCGCGCCATTTTTTCTCTCCTTTTCGACGACGGCCGCCCCGCGAGAGGTTATAGCTCGATAGCGCGTTTGGCAATTATCATTGTCAAAAAACGCAACTCGTAAACAATGTCTGGACGAGGTAAAGGAGGAAAAGGTTTGGGAAAGGGGGGAGCAAAGCGTCATCGCAAAGTGTTGCGTGACAACATCCAGGGAATCACAAAGCCCGCAATCAGACGTTTGGCACGCAGAGGAGGTGTCAAACGTATATCGGGACTCATCTACGAGGAAACTAGAGGAGTTCTCAAAGTATTCTTGGAAAATGTTATCCGTGACGCCGTGACATACACCGAGCATGCCAAGAGAAAGACTGTTACAGCCTTGGACGTCGTGTACGCTCTGAAAAGACAAGGACGAACTCTCTACGGGTTCGGCGGTTAGATAGCTCATCCAACGAACGTTTCAACAACGGCTCTTTTTAGAGCCACCCATGCCATTGTCAGAACTGGGGTTGTTTCATTAATTTTGAAGTTTCACACTTGACCATTATATTTAGATATATATCGCCTACTTTTGTCGACTTGCTCGTGGACAATTTTACGCCTTGCTTGCTATCGCTTCGAGAGCGTCCGCCCCACATTTCCCGCTCTTTCGTAACGCGCGTTTTCTTGCTCGTGGACTAGAGGCATTTTGACGCCTTGCTTGCTATCGCTTCGAGAGCGTCCGCTCACATTTCTTTATCGTGGACCGGCGCAATTTTACGCTTTGCTATCGCTTCGAGAGCGTCCGCTCACATTTTTCCCGCCCTTTGACTCATTTATTGTTCGTTCGTTAATCGGTCCGCGCGAAATATATTTCCCGCCATTTTGTTAATGCACGTGGCAGAGGGATCGAGGGCGTGTAGTTAGTCAATTGAATCTCGTAAAAGATCAGAGGTTTCGAGTGACGAACTCTTTGTGTATGATATGTTCGGGTGGCTCTAAAAAGAGCCGTTTTATATCTCTGGCGATCCCACCTATGTCTGACTACTTCTTTTTGGCGGCGGTCTTTTTCACAGTCTTCTTTTTGGGGGCCGACTTTTTGGGAGTCTTTTTTGTCGCCTTCTTTGCGGCGGGCTTCTTCGCAACCTTTTTTACGGTGGCCTTTTTGGTTCCCGTAGCGGTTTTCTTAGCCTTGGGCTTCTTTGCGGCTGCCTTCTTCACGGGTGCAGTCTTCGGCTTCTTGGCTGCTGGCTTTTTCTTCTGTGCCGACGCAGTCTTATTTTTCTTTGGCGGTTCCTTTTTGGTAAGTCTGTAGCTTCTGGGTGCTTTTGGCAAATCCGTTTTAAGCGCGCCTTCGTCGACCAGACTTTTGAGGGCCCTCTTAAGGTGGATTTTCGCCTGATCTGATTTCACGCTGTAATTTGCTTCGACGTATTTCTTTATGGCGGCTCGCGAGGATCCATTTTTAGTGTGAGTAGCTTTCACGGCGGCCATTGCCATTTCCTTGTAGGATGGATGCGCTGCAGGCGCCCGCTTCTGAACGGTTTTCTTTGCGGCAGTAGACATGTTGCGATACGATTGTTCTGACCAGGTTATGTCGATTAAAATGTAACTCGTCGCCACCAGACGCTCTATGTTTAAGGACCTCGCGAGTCCAAGAGCGGACGCGCTCGAAACGCTATGCAACGTCGCGTCACCGAATAGCGTAACTTTTGAACAAATTTGTGCTTGTCTACTCGCACCAAAAGTAGTTTTGAGATCGAAGCTCGATGTTTTCCAGCAATACAATGGTGATGGAGTAAAGAACGCATATATACGCTTTATCCAGCACTTGTTCCTCGAATTCGGAAAGCGTCACAAACGTGATAACCGCTAAATAAAGTGAATTACGACACATCTTCGATTTCCTCGTTTTTGGCAATTGTACATACAACAAGACGGATTTTGTACTATTACCTGGCGATATCGCTTCAACTATTAAATATATTGTTGGCAACTGAAAGATACATGACAACAACATTATTGGGGCATTCCATGGACGCAAATTCACGAAAGCAAGAGCTTTTATCAGACATCTACTTCGCGGGAAAAAAAACTGACGCATTTTTTTTATACAATTTCTTCGGTATCTTTCCCCAAATCGAATATCGGTTATAGGTTCCTGACTTTTTATCCGCTCTACATATATACATATATAGAGAGAGAACAGTTGTAAGTATTTGGCATGCTCGTGAAGATTTCAAGTACGAGTGTTATTTACGCTCGGATTATAAGTCACACACAAACAATATAGCAAGAGTTTAATTTTATTTCCACAAAAATAGAAACTAAGCCAGAAGATTAACAAAATAATGGTTTTTCGTGACATCAGAAAGGCTAAAATAACAAAACAATGATATTTTTGGCAGCGTTTGTTGCCAGAAGCGCAACCATTGCAGAAAGTTTTTCCGCACTTTATCATATGGCAACATTCACAAAGCTCGGCAGAGAAATTCAATCGAATACCTGGAATTTCCACGATGCCACGTACAAGAAAGCAAAAATGGGAACACACGCGAGTCACATAGGTTCCAATTAAAATTTTGGCCATTCATTCGCCAAACCAATAAAACAAAATTTATATATATAATCAAGACACAAATACCTTCGGTATATTACTGAGTGGCGACGATGCGAACTTTTTGGGTCATTGGAGTATGTTGCCACCCAACCCAATCAAATGAGGTATAAAATATAAAACCGGCTCAGTACCAATTCCATCAACACATCCACTCTTGTTCGTTCATTATATATATATCATATCTTGTCTGGTTTCTTCTTTTTTTTCAATTTGGGATATTTGAAATTACTGTTTCATGGTGAAAGGTGCTATTCTGAGTTATGCTATCTAATTCATTCACTTTCTGTATTTGTATTGCATACAATTATGCAGATCATAGAAAGGTTCGGGACCAAATGGGTTAGCATGCAGATACATATTATTCTAAAAATTTGCATATCTGGGAATGCAACAAGTGAAAGTGCACAAGTAAAAACATGTAATTCAAGGCGGTTATCACATTCCAGTTTAGTATCGATAACGCAAAATATTTTGCAAAGTCATAAATCTTCTTCAATTTGGGACCATTCATTGTTAAATTGATGGTGGGTGAATATTTGTTTTTGTTATCACGGTGATAATTAAATATCATAGTGTGAGAATTTTTCTGGATTTGTCGGTAATTTGTAGGATTTCATTCTTTCTCTGGTATTTTGGAAATTACGTATATCTTTGCTGGAAAAGTTGAGTAAGTACATCAGAAGGTATTGAGTTTTTTTTATATGTATCATCGGCGAAGAGTTTTACAAAAAGCCGAGGTACAATTTGCCACGTCATTGCTTTACACTAGAAACGGGGTTCGGGCCGAAAACCCGTTGAGGATCTGATGTTTTGGAAGGAAAGTAGATAAATAACTCGACTTTGACCATCCCGATAGCAGAAATGGGTTCAAGTTTGCTGATGAATAATATTTTTGGCAGCCCACCAATCAAATATCTAAGACTTCAAAATAAAATCTCTTGAGTTTGCGTGCTTTGCGATACCATGAACATGAGAGCTGTTACGCCTCCAAGTAGAATTTTGTCGACCCGGCTTTCAAATTCTTGTAAAGCCTGAATGATCCGACTCGCAGAATTGAATGGACGTGTACTCTTCTGTTAATTTCATAATTCTCTACATAATACTATCGTGAAATATAAAAGTGATAAGATCGCATACGGTTCACGAACCAACTGCCGACCGTCACACACAAAGGCAGATGGATAGATGCGCGAACCAACCTAATATGTTCGACAGGGCTGTGACAAAACATTAAACTCGACAGTGTTTGAGTTGGTGGCACTGAAAAGTGCCGTTTATGTGATTTAATGTGGCGATCCGACTTAAGAACTCTTCGACGTCTTTTTTGGCAAAAGCACGGCCTGGATGTTGGGTAACACACCACCTTGGGCGATTGTGACTCCGCCCAGTAGCTTGTTCAGTTCTTCGTCGTTCCTAATAGCCAATTGCAGATGGCGAGGAATGATCCTGCTTTTCTTGTTGTCACGGGCAGCATTGCCTGCCAACTCGAGAACTTCAGCGCTCAAATATTCCAGAACTGCAGCGAGGTACACGGGTGCCCCTGCTCCAACACGCTGTGCGTAGTTTCCTTTGCGGAGCAGTCGGTGTACTCTGCCGACTGGAAATTGCAGCCCAGCGCGGGACGACCGGGTCTTAGACTTCGCCTTCGATTTGCCGCCTTTACCTCTTCCAGACATGTCTTTCGTTTTTTGTGCGTACGGTATTGAATGACGAGAGATCGCGCTCAAAGCGATATTTATACCTCGACAACGGTTCAGCGGTGAACAAAAAACAAACTAACATCGATCTTCTTCTCGAAACGCGACTCTCTCGCAGCCTCATTTACATACGCGCTTGTATATATAATTTTGTGAGACTCGATCACCTCATTCCGACAAAAAAGCAACATGCCGGCCACTAAAGGTAGCAAGAAAATGTCAAGCAAGAAACAGACGCCGAAGGGCGACAAAAAGAAGCGCAGAGCGAAGAGAAAAGAAAGCTTCAGCATCTACATTTACAAAGTACTGAAGCAGGTACACCCCGACACTGGAATTTCCAGCAAGGCAATGAGCATCATGAACTCGTTCGTCAACGATGTATTCGAAAGAATTGCCAGCGAATCGTCTCGATTGGCACACTACAACAAACGCTCAACCATCAGCAGTAGGGAAATCCAGACTGCTGTCCGTTTGCTTCTGCCAGGCGAACTCGCGAAACACGCTGTTTCCGAGGGAACAAAAGCCGTCACCAAATACACCAGCTCCAAGTAAGTCGTTTTCGCGGCTAACGAAACAAAAAACGGTCCTTATCAGGACCACCCACACTATATTGTACGAGAGTTATATAATATAAATAATGCGTCGCAAATTTTCACCCCTATGCGAACGAAGTATGTTCGCATACGACAGACATCGGGACTTTTGAGACCGGTACGCGTTTCACAGTCTTCCGGGAGAAAGACGTCGCGAACGGCGGCGTTTCTTGTGTAAAGAAGAAGTAATTTCGAGTCGACACAGTAGCCAGTATTGGAAACGCAAACTCACTATTATTATCTGTTGGTATTAGCGCGAGTACAAACTCAAACTTCCAAAAAAACGTGGTGGCTCTAAAAAGAACCGCTGTCAGCAACACGCCCCTGATGCGTCGCAGTTTCGAGGCAACGACTCATATCTTCGTCTTAACTCAAATTAGTTCAATAATGTGGTGGCTCTGAAAAGAGCCGTTTGGTAATTAGTCGGTGACGCCTAAGCACGTTCGCCTCTGATGCGTCGTGCCAGTTGAATGTCCTTGGGCATGATGGTGACACGCTTTGCGTGGATTGCGCACAGGTTAGTGTCTTCGAAGAGACCGACCAAGTAAGCTTCGCTCGCCTCTTGCAGCGCCATTACGGAGCTGCTTTGGAAGCGCAAGTCCGTTTTGAAGTCCTGAGCAATTTCCCGAACCAATCTCTGGAAAGGAAGCTTACGTATGAGCAACTCGGTCGATTTTTGGTATCGGCGAATTTCTCTCAAAGCGACTGTGCCTGGCCTGTATCGGTGAGGCTTCTTGACGCCGCCGGTCGCAGGTGCGCTCTTTCTCGCAGCCTTTGTGGCAAGCTGCTTGCGGGGAGCCTTACCCCCGGTGCTCTTTCGTGCGGTCTGCTTGGTTCTGGCCATTTTTTTTGTTCAACGATAGATACTCTCGCGTAACTGATTTAGAGCTCGAGCCTCAAGCGACTATATGTACCGACCGGGTAACGTCTTCTAATTGGCTAGACATCTTTTGCGCGCCATTTTTTCTCTCCTTTTCGACGACGGCCGCCCCGCGAGAGGTTATAGCTCGATAGCGCGTTTGGCAATTATCATTGTCAAAAAACGCAACTCGTAAACAATGTCTGGACGAGGTAAAGGAGGAAAAGGTTTGGGAAAGGGGGGAGCAAAGCGTCATCGCAAAGTGTTGCGTGACAACATCCAGGGAATCACAAAGCCCGCAATCAGACGTTTGGCACGCAGAGGAGGTGTCAAACGTATATCGGGACTCATCTACGAGGAAACTAGAGGAGTTCTCAAAGTATTCTTGGAAAATGTTATCCGTGACGCCGTGACATACACCGAGCATGCCAAGAGAAAGACTGTTACAGCCTTGGACGTCGTGTACGCTCTGAAAAGACAAGGACGAACTCTCTACGGGTTCGGCGGTTAGATAGCTCATCCAACGAACGTTTCAACAACGGCTCTTTTTAGAGCCACCCATGCCATTGTCAGAACTGGGGTTGTTTCATTAATTTTGAAGTTTCACACTTGACCATTATATTTAGATATATATCGCCTACTTTTGTCGACTTGCTCGTGGACAATTTTACGCCTTGCTTGCTATCGCTTCGAGAGCGTCCGCCCCACATTTCCCGCTCTTTCGTAACGCGCGTTTTCTTGCTCGTGGACTAGAGGCATTTTGACGCCTTGCTTGCTATCGCTTCGAGAGCGTCCGCTCACATTTCTTTATCGTGGACCGGCGCAATTTTACGCTTTGCTATCGCTTCGAGAGCGTCCGCTCACATTTTTCCCGCCCTTTGACTCATTTATTGTTCGTTCGTTAATCGGTCCGCGCGAAATATATTTCCCGCCATTTTGTTAATGCACGTGGCAGAGGGATCGAGGGCGTGTAGTTAGTCAATTGAATCTCGTAAAAGATCAGAGGTTTCGAGTGACGAACTCTTTGTGTATGATATGTTCGGGTGGCTCTAAAAAGAGCCGTTTTATATCTCTGGCGATCCCACCTATGTCTGACTACTTCTTTTTGGCGGCGGTCTTTTTCACAGTCTTCTTTTTGGGGGCCGACTTTTTGGGAGTCTTTTTTGTCGCCTTCTTTGCGGCGGGCTTCTTCGCAACCTTTTTTACGGTGGCCTTTTTGGTTCCCGTAGCGGTTTTCTTAGCCTTGGGCTTCTTTGCGGCTGCCTTCTTCACGGGTGCAGTCTTCGGCTTCTTGGCTGCTGGCTTTTTCTTCTGTGCCGACGCAGTCTTATTTTTCTTTGGCGGTTCCTTTTTGGTAAGTCTGTAGCTTCTGGGTGCTTTTGGCAAATCCGTTTTAAGCGCGCCTTCGTCGACCAGACTTTTGAGGGCCCTCTTAAGGTGGATTTTCGCCTGATCTGATTTCACGCTGTAATTTGCTTCGACGTATTTCTTTATGGCGGCTCGCGAGGATCCATTTTTAGTGTGAGTAGCTTTCACGGCGGCCATTGCCATTTCCTTGTAGGATGGATGCGCTGCAGGCGCCCGCTTCTGAACGGTTTTCTTTGCGGCAGTAGACATGTTGCGATACGATTGTTCTGACCAGGTTATGTCGATTAAAATGTAACTCGTCGCCACCAGACGCTCTATGTTTAAGGACCTCGCGAGTCCAAGAGCGGACGCGCTCGAAACGCTATGCAACGTCGCGTCACCGAATAGCGTAACTTTTGAACAAATTTGTGCTTGTCTACTCGCACCAAAAGTAGTTTTGAGATCGAAGCTCGATGTTTTCCAGCAATACAATGGTGATGGAGTAAAGAACGCATATATACGCTTTATCCAGCACTTGTTCCTCGAATTCGGAAAGCGTCACAAACGTGATAACCGCTAAATAAAGTGAATTACGACACATCTTCGATTTCCTCGTTTTTGGCAATTGTACATACAACAAGACGGATTTTGTACTATTACCTGGCGATATCGCTTCAACTATTAAATATATTGTTGGCAACTGAAAGATACATGACAACAACATTATTGGGGCATTCCATGGACGCAAATTCACGAAAGCAAGAGCTTTTATCAGACATCTACTTCGCGGGAAAAAAAACTGACGCATTTTTTTTATACAATTTCTTCGGTATCTTTCCCCAAATCGAATATCGGTTATAGGTTCCTGACTTTTTATCCGCTCTACATATATACATATATAGAGAGAGAACAGTTGTAAGTATTTGGCATGCTCGTGAAGATTTCAAGTACGAGTGTTATTTACGCTCGGATTATAAGTCACACACAAACAATATAGCAAGAGTTTAATTTTATTTCCACAAAAATAGAAACTAAGCCAGAAGATTAACAAAATAATGGTTTTTCGTGACATCAGAAAGGCTAAAATAACAAAACAATGATATTTTTGGCAGCGTTTGTTGCCAGAAGCGCAACCATTGCAGAAAGTTTTTCCGCACTTTATCATATGGCAACATTCACAAAGCTCGGCAGAGAAATTCAATCGAATACCTGGAATTTCCACGATGCCACGTACAAGAAAGCAAAAATGGGAACACACGCGAGTCACATAGGTTCCAATTAAAATTTTGGCCATTCATTCGCCAAACCAATAAAACAAAATTTATATATATAATCAAGACACAAATACCTTCGGTATATTACTGAGTGGCGACGATGCGAACTTTTTGGGTCATTGGAGTATGTTGCCACCCAACCCAATCAAATGAGGTATAAAATATAAAACCGGCTCAGTACCAATTCCATCAACACATCCACTCTTGTTCGTTCATTATATATATATCATATCTTATCTGGTTTCTTCTTTTTTTTCAATTTGGGATATTTGAAATTACTGTTTCATGGTGAAAGGTGCTATTCTGAGTTATGCTATCTAATTCATTCACTTTCTGTATTTGTATTGCATACAATTATGCAGATCATAGAAAGGTTCGGGACCAAATGGGTTAGCATGCAGATACATATTATTCTAAAAATTTGCATATCTGGGAATGCAACAAGTGAAAGTGCACAAGTAAAAACATGTAATTCAAGGCGGTTATCACATTCCAGTTTAGTATCGATAACGCAAAATATTTTGCAAAGTCATAAATCTTCTTCAATTTGGGACCATTCATTGTTAAATTGATGGTGGGTGAATATTTGTTTTTGTTATCACGGTGATAATTAAATATCATAGTGTGAGAATTTTTCTGGATTTGTCGGTAATTTGTAGGATTTCATTCTTTCTCTGGTATTTTGGAAATTACGTATATCTTTGCTGGAAAAGTTGAGTAAGTACATCAGAAGGTATTGAGTTTTTTTTATATGTATCATCGGCGAAGAGTTTTACAAAAAGCCGAGGTACAATTTGCCACGTCATTGCTTTACACTAGAAACGGGGTTCGGGCCGAAAACCCGTTGAGGATCTGATGTTTTGGAAGGAAAGTAGATAAATAACTCGACTTTGACCATCCCGATAGCAGAAATGGGTTCAAGTTTGCTGATGAATAATATTTTTGGCAGCCCACCAATCAAATATCTAAGACTTCAAAATAAAATCTCTTGAGTTTGCGTGCTTTGCGATACCATGAACATGATGAGAGCTGTTACGCCTCCAAGTAGAATTTTGTCGACCCGGCTTTCAAATTCTTGTAAAGCCTGAATGATCCGACTCGCAGAATTGAATGGACGTGTACTCTTCTGTTAATTTCATAATTCTCTACATAATACTATCGTGAAATATAAAAGTGATAAGATCGCATACGGTTCACGAACCAACTGCCGACCGTCACACACAAAGGCAGATGGATAGATGCGCGAACCAACCTAATATGTTCGACTCGGCTGTGACAAAACATTAAACTCGACAGTGTTTGAGTTGGTGGCACTGAAAAGTGCCGTTTATGTGATTTAATGTGGCGATCCGACTTAAGAACTCTTCGACGTCTTTTTTGGCAAAAGCACGGCCTGGATGTTGGGTAACACACCACCTTGGGCGATTGTGACTCCGCCCAGTAGCTTGTTCAGTTCTTCGTCGTTCCTAATAGCCAATTGCAGATGGCGAGGAATGATCCTGCTTTTCTTGTTGTCACGGGCAGCATTGCCTGCCAACTCGAGAACTTCAGCGCTCAAATATTCCAGAACTGCAGCGAGGTACACGGGTGCCCCTGCTCCAACACGCTGTGCGTAGTTTCCTTTGCGGAGCAGTCGGTGTACTCTGCCGACTGGAAATTGCAGCCCAGCGCGGGACGACCGGGTCTTAGACTTCGCCTTCGATTTGCCGCCTTTACCTCTTCCAGACATGTCTTTCGTTTTTTGTGCGTACGGTATTGAATGACGAGAGATCGCGCTCAAAGCGATATTTATACCTCGACAACGGTTCAGCGGTGAACAAAAAACAAACTAACATCGATCTTCTTCTCGAAACGCGACTCTCTCGCAGCCTCATTTACATACGCGCTTGTATATATAATTTTGTGAGACTCGATCACCTCATTCCGACAAAAAAGCAACATGCCGGCCACTAAAGGTAGCAAGAAAATGTCAAGCAAGAAACAGACGCCGAAGGGCGACAAAAAGAAGCGCAGAGCGAAGAGAAAAGAAAGCTTCAGCATCTACATTTACAAAGTACTGAAGCAGGTACACCCCGACACTGGAATTTCCAGCAAGGCAATGAGCATCATGAACTCGTTCGTCAACGATGTATTCGAAAGAATTGCCAGCGAATCGTCTCGATTGGCACACTACAACAAACGCTCAACCATCAGCAGTAGGGAAATCCAGACTGCTGTCCGTTTGCTTCTGCCAGGCGAACTCGCGAAACACGCTGTTTCCGAGGGAACAAAAGCCGTCACCAAATACACCAGCTCCAAGTAAGTCGTTTTCGCGGCTAACGAAACAAAAAACGGTCCTTATCAGGACCACCCACACTATATTGTACGAGAGTTATATAATATAAATAATGCGTCGCAAATTTTCACCCCTATGCGAACGAAGTATGTTCGCATACGACAGACATCGGGACTTTTGAGACCGGTACGCGTTTCACAGTCTTCCGGGAGAAAGACGTCGCGAACGGCGGCGTTTCTTGTGTAAAGAAGAAGTAATTTCGAGTCGACACAGTAGCCAGTATTGGAAACGCAAACTCACTATTATTATCTGTTGGTATTAGCGCGAGTACAAACTCAAACTTCCAAAAAAACGTGGTGGCTCTAAAAAGAACCGCTGTCAGCAACACGCCCCTGATGCGTCGCAGTTTCGAGGCAACGACTCATATCTTCGTCTTAACTCAAATTAGTTCAATAATGTGGTGGCTCTGAAAAGAGCCGTTTGGTAATTAGTCGGTGACGCCTAAGCACGTTCGCCTCTGATGCGTCGTGCCAGTTGAATGTCCTTGGGCATGATGGTGACACGCTTTGCGTGGATTGCGCACAGGTTAGTGTCTTCGAAGAGACCGACCAAGTAAGCTTCGCTCGCCTCTTGCAGCGCCATTACGGAGCTGCTTTGGAAGCGCAAGTCCGTTTTGAAGTCCTGAGCAATTTCCCGAACCAATCTCTGGAAAGGAAGCTTACGTATGAGCAACTCGGTCGATTTTTGGTATCGGCGAATTTCTCTCAAAGCGACTGTGCCTGGCCTGTATCGGTGAGGCTTCTTGACGCCGCCGGTCGCAGGTGCGCTCTTTCTCGCAGCCTTTGTGGCAAGCTGCTTGCGGGGAGCCTTACCCCCGGTGCTCTTTCGTGCGGTCTGCTTGGTTCTGGCCATTTTTTTTGTTCATTTTTTTTTTTTTTTTTTTTTTTTTTTTTTTTTTTTTTTTTTTTACGGATCAGAGTTTTTCCAGTCTCGGATCAGTGTCTTAAAGGCACGTCATATCCGAGTCATATCGGTATAATGCTTCATAAGCATGTCACTGCATAAGCAGCGGTCATATTGTTAAGGCGGCTTCCGTATCGCTATGCTTTGCAGGGCAAAGATTTCGGCCCCGAGCTTCCGTAAATGCTATGTGCCAAATAGCATGACATCTGCTCAGGGCTTCCGTCGATGCTATGCATTCCACAGCTCAACTTCCGCCGCCCCGGTTTCAGTACATACTGTGTGACGACCTTTAGACGCGCACACCCAGCATAACATCAACCGTGAAGCTTCCGATTCATCATTTCCGTGGGGTCGTTCGATGGTCTTGCTCATAAGTATGCTACCATTTATGGTTAGCGGGTTTAAAAACACATTTTCTTGTTCAGTGGCTAAATGGATTCTATATAGCCGCTCAGGATTTCTTTCCAATTCGGCTTTATGTTAAGATGCGTTAGATGTCCAAATTTGGTGTTTTCCAATATTAGAAATCTGTGAAAATGCCTGAAGGATTTTTGTAGGGCCAAATTTCTTTCCCGTTGAT
This sequence comes from Styela clava, assembly GCF_964204865.1. Classification (NCBI taxonomy): domain Eukaryota; kingdom Metazoa; phylum Chordata; class Ascidiacea; order Stolidobranchia; family Styelidae; genus Styela; species Styela clava. Next base: position 7,330,645 of record NC_135256.1, on the reverse strand, counting down.
TTATGGTTTTATTGGCTATGTCCAGACTAATTTTTTGGGTTACTATTTGGCTTTTCAATATGGCAAAGGCTTTTGAGTTTATTATTTGGTTTTCTCCTGTGTGCGTGTTGAAGTATATTTCTTCCTCGGTTGGGTTTTCTTTTTGCCCACTTAGATCCTCCAAAAAGGCTCGCATCCTTTCATAGTTTTCCTTGGTGTATGGGCATTTCGTGAAAATGTGTTTGGGGCTATCGATCATTGAAAAACAAAATTTGCAGTTTGTAATTTGTTGTTTGCCGAGGCTATCAGTGGTATAACCCAAATATTTTCTTTTAAGACCCCACATGTAGCCATTTTGGAGAATTCGCAGAGAAACGACCCTTTCTTTGTTTGTAATTTTGTCTCTTAGTTGTTTTGTTTTTAATTGGGCGAGCGTCCAATCAATGTCATCAGGAACTACATGTTTTGGAGCTCTAATTTCTTTGAGCCGGGTGTATATGTCCCGATGCTGTGCAGATTCCCATTTTTCCTTGGTCCAGTTTATTTCTTTATATATACTTATTAGTTTCTTCCATGTTGGGGGTATAAATGGTCTGTGTGGCATGGCGTTGGTGAAGAGTTTTGGGTTTAAGGTTTTTATTTGGGATCCGAGTGAATAAAGTGCTTCGTGGTGCCAAAATTGTGTCGGTTCATCCAGAAACATCAAGGTTTTTATCTTTTCCACAAGTACAGCATCTACTTTGGCGCTCAGGTCGATCATATTTATGCCCCCTTTTGCTATAGAACTTTTTAGGGTGGCACGCCTGATGCATTCAATATTCTCCGGGTACCATAAGAAGCTAAAAAGCCTACTCTCCATTTCCTTAAGTGTGGGGGTCGACGGTGGTCCTATGCCCCTAGTGGGGTATATTATAAGTGAGGCGACTAGAGAGTTAGCTACTATTTGTTTCCCATACCAAGTGAGGTCCCTGCTTTTGCACATATTTATTGTCTGATTAATTTTAGTTATGGTTCCTTCCCAAGTTTTTTTTTTATCGTTATGTCCATAATATACACCTAAGATTTTTGGGGTTTCCTGGAAGTATGGTACGAGTGTGGGGTCAATAAACTTTATTTTTGATCTCTTGTTTATGCGCCAGATACCGGTTTTTTCTATATTTATCCTTTGTCCTGTGGCTTCTTGGAATCTGTGAAGTTCGTCGAAGATCATAGTTGCTGACCTTTCGTCCACTACACAAAGGGTGAGATCGTCGGCGAATTGGTCAATTTTTTGCTCGAATTTTCCCAGTTTAAGTCCTTTGATGTGTTTGTTTAGGGTTACTGCCCTGGCCAGTGGCTCGATGTTAATGACGTATAGCAACATGCTAAGTGGACATCCTTGTCTTATGCCTCTTCTTATTTTGATGGGATTCAGCACTTTGCCATTGATTTCAACCTGGCTTTCTATGTTGTAGTACATATTTTGGATTACTGTTATGAGATTTTTTTTTAGGCCAATTTTTTTTAGTATTGCAAAGAGGAAATTGTGATTTACCATGTCGAAGGCTTTGAAATTGTCTATTGTTATGATGGTGCCGGGTTGGTTTTTTGCGTTACAGTAGTCTTTGATGGCATTCAGATTGTAGTGGATGTCATAAATTGACCTTCCTGGCACTGTGCTCTTTTGTGATGGGCTGATTATGGGTTCAAGTATTTTTTTTAGACGGTCACTAATTAGTTTTGCAATTATTTTATAGTCCACATTAAGATTGGATATAGGCCTCCAGTTTTTCAGGTCAAATTTGTCACCTTTTTTGTGAATCAAAATCACTCTGGCTAACTTGGAACTCTTAGGAAATTTCCCAAACGCTAATATGTTATTAGCAAGTTGTAAGAATTCATTTTCAATGGTCTTCCAAAAGGTTAAGTAAAATTCAATTGAAAGGCCATCCATTCCAGGAGATTTGTTTTTGGGCATTGACTTAATTATATTTAAGATTTCGTCTTTTGTTACCGGGTTGCCGATCAGTAAATTGTTTTGTTGGGAGATTGGGAAAGTCCCCATGAGGCCAAGGTAATATTTTTGGACATTTTCGTCTGTTTCTTCAACTTTCCCCCATAGATTGTGATAAAAGGTTTCCACCGCTCCTGAGACTTCATTGACATCTTCTAATATTTGCCCCTTACTGTTTTTTATTTTCGTTATTTGGGTCTGTACAGCACGTCTGTTTATGCTTTCATAGAAAGTTCGAGTCGGGGTCTCCCCTTCCTCGGTATTGATCATTACGGCCTTTATCTTATCAAATTCTTGTTTTTCGTATATTTCGTTTATTAGGCTCTTTTTGGCTTCTTCAATTAGAATGAGATTATTTGGGTTGCCCTCTTTTATGAGCGTTTCCAGCTTTTGTTTGTATAGTATGTTTTCACTTTGTTTTAGTTTAGCCCTAATGTACGAATAGGTTTTGGATGCTTTTTTTATTTTTTCTTTCAGCCGGTCCCACCATTCTTGAATCGACTGTGCGTGCTGTAGTTCAAATTTGGCTTGTTTATATATGTTTTCCATCATTTCTTTATAATCTTGGTTTTTATATGTGGAGATGTTATTTTTCCAAACTCCTTTGCCCCATCTGAATTTGGTAGGTTGTTTTATTTTTATAAAGGGCATTAGGGTGTGATCCGAAAGTATGTTTATTTCGTGGCCACAGTCTTCAATGGAGGCTTCTAGCATTTTGCTGTGGTAGATGCGGTCAAGTCTTCCAGCATGGTCCTTTCTTACATAGGTGTATATTATGTTTTGTGGGTGTTTACTTCTGAAAGTGTCTGAGATGTTGTTCTCTTTGAAGAAGCTTTCTAGGATTCTTTCACCTGCATTCGGGGCATAGCCCGCTTTCCTCCATACATCTTTGTCACTGAAGACACAGTTGAAGTCACCAATGATGATATATTTGTTGTTGTGGTCATAGTGACCTATAATTGTTGTCATTTCTCGAAAGAAGATTGTTTGGCCTTTTCCCTTTCGTGCGGGTGCGTATGTATTAAAGAGTCTTATGGTATCCTTTTCAAGTTGTATATCCAGGCTCTCTAGACGATAGGGTATATATATGTTGTGGTGGTTTGTCTGAAAGGAATCTTTTGCGAGTATGGCAGTGCCTTGTCGAAAACGAATTCTTGCTTGCAAACTCGCAGTATTGTCGATTGTATTAAAGAAAGTCTTGTAACCTAATTGCTTAGCCCATTTTTCTATTTTTAATTTGTTCAGGTGGTGCGTCTCTTGGAAACAAATGATATCAGGTTTTTGTTGGCGTAGCCAGTTTTCTAGTTTTGCGAGCTTGGATTCCAGACCATTTATGTTTATACTAAAAATGATGAAACTCATTTTTTATATGAAATTAAGGCTTACTCAGTTAACGTTTTTTTCTTTGCAGGTGTGTTTTCAGAAGAGGCAGATGAACTAGATAGGATGTTACGTTCTCTTTTTTGGGGGGTGTTTTTCGTTGATTGCTGTTGAGTAAGCGACGGAAAGTCGCGATCGGCATTTTCTAAAAAGGCTGGGGCAGATATCGTCTGTGGTGTTTCTTCAAACACGGATGAGGTAGTTAGGTCTCTCTGCTCATAATCGTGAACCATTACCTGCACGTAAGAGATTCCCGGTCTTGTGGGGCGAATAGGAGTATTACCAATCGTGGATGTTGCTTTCAACTTTGGCTTTTGTTTTTGTTTCGACCTAGGGGGCGGTGTATTGGGGGGAGATAGGCCACTGCTGTCTTTGGACAGTGACCAGTCTTTTATCTCGTCATCTAAAACGTTTATCTCCTCTGATTCTGAGAGGGTTGTTGATGAGTCGGGAGATTCGATTTGGGGTTTTTCTGATGTTTCGAGGTGGTTAGCATGTTGTTGTTGAGTTTCTATTACGCTCGAGGTTGAGTTTGGTATTTCGTTTGGAAGGTTCTGGTCATTATTTATTGTGGTGATTGTTTTACTGGGTTTGTTTGGGTTTTCTTTTCGGCTTTCCTCCAGGTTGTGCGACATTATGCTTTTGGGAGTGCGGCGTTTATTCGGGCAGGTTGCCTGGAGATGACCTTCCTCTTTACAGAGGCGGCATCTCGTCCGATTTTTGCATAATTTCGTGGTATGTCCCCCCTGGAAACAGTTTAGACAAGTTGGGATGGTTTCGAGTTTTGTGGGTTCTTTTTCTTTGTGGTTCTCTCCTTGTTTGGTTTTGGTTATTTGGCTGTATTCAAACCATGTTGTGTGGATTTTTTTATTTTCTTTAGTGTTTTCTGGACAGTTAGTTCTGTTATGGCCTTCCATCAGGCACAAACGGCACTTCTTGTCTGAGGTGCAATATCTTTGCGTATGGCCCTTTTGCAGGCAGTTTACGCAGGATGGCGTGTAAAGTTCGGATGGTAAGTAAGTTTTACAACGCTGGCCAAGTAATGTTATGTAGGGTGGGAATTTGTTTGAGTCGAAGTCTGATATCCACGCGGCTACGTAACCGTTAAAGAGCGATGTACCCCTATGATACTGCTTGGTTATATTTCGTAACTTTCCGCAATCACTCCTAATTAGTGCGTCCCACACTGTCTGTCGTCGCACCTCATCGGGCACGTTTTTTATGCTCACCCGGGTCGGGGGTTTTGAAGGTGGGAAGAAACGTATGTTCGCTTCGGGCGTGGACAACACCTCGCTGTTTCGTAGAAGAAATTCATCTCGCTTCGAGTCGTTTTCATTTTCAGGGTTGCGCCGTTTGAACGATAATACCCATTCCTTGGGCCGTATTTCGTACAAAGCCGACAAATGGTCAACATAGTCCTTCGTGGACACAGAATTTCTTAGAGCTGTTAAGAAGGTACTAAAATCAAGAGATTCGCTTACCTCAGCGAACACCGAGCGGGGTCGTGCATCCTGAACAAGGCCTTGGTTGGAAACTGCAGCTGTATAATCCATATCCTTTTGAGTATGTATCCAGAGATAATCCTGTTGTTTTATATCCGGGTATCCCAAGTATTTCCGTATGTATCGTCAGCTACAAAAGACTAGAGGGCTAAATCTACAGCCTGCTTGGTTCTGGCCATACTCTCTTTTTTTGTTCAACGATAGATACTCTCGCGTAACTGATTTAGAGCTCGAGCCTCAAGCGACTATATGTACCGACCGGGTAACGTCTTCTAATTGGCTAGACATCTTTTGCGCGCCATTTTTTCTCTCCTTTTCGACGACGGCCGCCCCGCGAGAGGTTATAGCTCGATAGCGCGTTTGGCAATTATCATTGTCAAAAAACGCAACTCGTAAACAATGTCTGGACGAGGTAAAGGAGGAAAAGGTTTGGGAAAGGGGGGAGCAAAGCGTCATCGCAAAGTGTTGCGTGACAACATCCAGGGAATCACAAAGCCCGCAATCAGACGTTTGGCACGCAGAGGAGGTGTCAAACGTATATCGGGACTCATCTACGAGGAAACTAGAGGAGTTCTCAAAGTATTCTTGGAAAATGTTATCCGTGACGCCGTGACATACACCGAGCATGCCAAGAGAAAGACTGTTACAGCCTTGGACGTCGTGTACGCTCTGAAAAGACAAGGACGAACTCTCTACGGGTTCGGCGGTTAGATAGCTCATCCAACGAACGTTTCAACAACGGCTCTTTTTAGAGCCACCCATGCCATTGTCAGAACTGGGGTTGTTTCATTAATTTTGAAGTTTCACACTTGACCATTATATTTAGATATATATCGCCTACTTTTGTCGACTTGCTCGTGGACAATTTTACGCCTTGCTTGCTATCGCTTCGAGAGCGTCCGCCCCACATTTCCCGCTCTTTCGTAACGCGCGTTTTCTTGCTCGTGGACTAGAGGCATTTTGACGCCTTGCTTGCTATCGCTTCGAGAGCGTCCGCTCACATTTCTTTATCGTGGACCGGTGCAATTTTACGCTTTGCTATCGCTTCGAGAGCGTCCGCTCACATTTTTCCCGCCCTTTGACTCATTTATTGTTCGTTCGTTAATCGGTCCGCGCGAAATATATTTCCCGCCATTTTGTTAATGCACGTGGCAGAGGGATCGAGGGCGTGTAGTTAGTCAATTGAATCTCGTAAAAGATCAGAGGTTTCGAGTGACGAACTCTTTGTGTATGATATGTTCGGGTGGCTCTAAAAAGAGCCGTTTTATATCTCTGGCGATCCCACCTATGTCTGACTACTTCTTTTTGGCGGCGGTCTTTTTCACAGTCTTCTTTTTGGGGGCCGACTTTTTGGGAGTCTTTTTTGTCGCCTTCTTTGCGGCGGGCTTCTTCGCAACCTTTTTTACGGTGGCCTTTTTGGTTCCCGTAGCGGTTTTCTTAGCCTTGGGCTTCTTTGCGGCTGCCTTCTTCACGGGTGCAGTCTTCGGCTTCTTGGCTGCTGGCTTTTTCTTCTGTGCCGACGCAGTCTTATTTTTCTTTGGCGGTTCCTTTTTGGTAAGTCTGTAGCTTCTGGGTGCTTTTGGCAAATCCGTTTTAAGCGCGCCTTCGTCGACCAGACTTTTGAGGGCCCTCTTAAGGTGGATTTTCGCCTGATCTGATTTCACGCTGTAATTTGCTTCGACGTATTTCTTTATGGCGGCTCGCGAGGATCCATTTTTAGTGTGAGTAGCTTTCACGGCGGCCATTGCCATTTCCTTGTAGGATGGATGCGCTGCAGGCGCCCGCTTCTGAACGGTTTTCTTTGCGGCAGTAGACATGTTGCGATACGATTGTTCTGACCAGGTTATGTCGATTAAAATGTAACTCGTCGCCACCAGACGCTCTATGTTTAAGGACCTCGCGAGTCCAAGAGCGGACGCGCTCGAAACGCTATGCAACGTCGCGTCACCGAATAGCGTAACTTTTGAACAAATTTGTGCTTGTCTACTCGCACCAAAAGTAGTTTTGAGATCGAAGCTCGATGTTTTCCAGCAATACAATGGTGATGGAGTAAAGAACGCATATATACGCTTTATCCAGCACTTGTTCCTCGAATTCGGAAAGCGTCACAAACGTGATAACCGCTAAATAAAGTGAATTACGACACATCTTCGATTTCCTCGTTTTTGGCAATTGTACATACAACAAGACGGATTTTGTACTATTACCTGGCGATATCGCTTCAACTATTAAATATATTGTTGGCAACTGAAAGATACATGACAACAACATTATTGGGGCATTCCATGGACGCAAATTCACGAAAGCAAGAGCTTTTATCAGACATCTACTTCGCGGGAAAAAAAACTGACGCATTTTTTTTATACAATTTCTTCGGTATCTTTCCCCAAATCGAATATCGGTTATAGGTTCCTGACTTTTTATCCGCTCTACATATATACATATATAGAGAGAGAACAGTTGTAAGTATTTGGCATGCTCGTGAAGATTTCAAGTACGAGTGTTATTTACGCTCGGATTATAAGTCACACACAAACAATATAGCAAGAGTTTAATTTTATTTCCACAAAAATAGAAACTAAGCCAGAAGATTAACAAAATAATGGTTTTTCGTGACATCAGAAAGGCTAAAATAACAAAACAATGATATTTTTGGCAGCGTTTGTTGCCAGAAGCGCAACCATTGCAGAAAGTTTTTCCGCACTTTATCATATGGCAACATTCACAAAGCTCGGCAGAGAAATTCAATCGAATACCTGGAATTTCCACGATGCCACGTACAAGAAAGCAAAAATGGGAACACACGCGAGTCACATAGGTTCCAATTAAAATTTTGGCCATTCATTCGCCAAACCAATAAAACAAAATTTATATATATAATCAAGACACAAATACCTTCGGTATATTACTGAGTGGCGACGATGCGAACTTTTTGGGTCATTGGAGTATGTTGCCACCCAACCCAATCAAATGAGGTATAAAATATAAAACCGGCTCAGTACCAATTCCATCAACACATCCACTCTTGTTCGTTCATTATATATATATCATATCTTGTCTGGTTTCTTCTTTTTTTTCAATTTGGGATATTTGAAATTACTGTTTCATGGTGAAAGGTGCTATTCTGAGTTATGCTATCTAATTCATTCACTTTCTGTATTTGTATTGCATACAATTATGCAGATCATAGAAAGGTTCGGGACCAAATGGGTTAGCATGCAGATACATATTATTCTAAAAATTTGCATATCTGGGAATGCAACAAGTGAAAGTGCACAAGTAAAAACATGTAATTCAAGGCGGTTATCACATTCCAGTTTAGTATCGATAACGCAAAATATTTTGCAAAGTCATAAATCTTCTTCAATTTGGGACCATTCATTGTTAAATTGATGGTGGGTGAATATTTGTTTTTGTTATCACGGTGATAATTAAATATCATAGTGTGAGAATTTTTCTGGATTTGTCGGTAATTTGTAGGATTTCATTCTTTCTCTGGTATTTTGGAAATTACGTATATCTTTGCTGGAAAAGTTGAGTAAGTACATCAGAAGGTATTGAGTTTTTTTTATATGTATCATCGGCGAAGAGTTTTACAAAAAGCCGAGGTACAATTTGCCACGTCATTGCTTTACACTAGAAACGGGGTTCGGGCCGAAAACCCGTTGAGGATCTGATGTTTTGGAAGGAAAGTAGATAAATAACTCGACTTTGACCATCCCGATAGCAGAAATGGGTTCAAGTTTGCTGATGAATAATATTTTTGGCAGCCCACCAATCAAATATCTAAGACTTCAAAATAAAATCTCTTGAGTTTGCGTGCTTTGCGATACCATGAACATGAGAGCTGTTACGCCTCCAAGTAGAATTTTGTCGACCCGGCTTTCAAATTCTTGTAAAGCCTGAATGATCCGACTCGCAGAATTGAATGGACGTGTACTCTTCTGTTAATTTCATAATTCTCTACATAATACTATCGTGAAATATAAAAGTGATAAGATCGCATACGGTTCACGAACCAACTGCCGACCGTCACACACAAAGGCAGATGGATAGATGCGCGAACCAACCTAATATGTTCGACAGGGCTGTGACAAAACATTAAACTCGACAGTGTTTGAGTTGGTGGCACTGAAAAGTGCCGTTTATGTGATTTAATGTGGCGATCCGACTTAAGAACTCTTCGACGTCTTTTTTGGCAAAAGCACGGCCTGGATGTTGGGTAACACACCACCTTGGGCGATTGTGACTCCGCCCAGTAGCTTGTTCAGTTCTTCGTCGTTCCTAATAGCCAATTGCAGATGGCGAGGAATGATCCTGCTTTTCTTGTTGTCACGGGCAGCATTGCCTGCCAACTCGAGAACTTCAGCGCTCAAATATTCCAGAACTGCAGCGAGGTACACGGGTGCCCCTGCTCCAACACGCTGTGCGTAGTTTCCTTTGCGGAGCAGTCGGTGTACTCTGCCGACTGGAAATTGCAGCCCAGCGCGGGACGACCGGGTCTTAGACTTCGCCTTCGATTTGCCGCCTTTACCTCTTCCAGACATGTCTTTCGTTTTTTGTGCGTACGGTATTGAATGACGAGAGATCGCGCTCAAAGCGATATTTATACCTCGACAACGGTTCAGCGGTGAACAAAAAACAAACTAACATCGATCTTCTTCTCGAAACGCGACTCTCTCGCAGCCTCATTTACATACGCGCTTGTATATATAATTTTGTGAGACTCGATCACCTCATTCCGACAAAAAAGCAACATGCCGGCCACTAAAGGTAGCAAGAAAATGTCAAGCAAGAAACAGACGCCGAAGGGCGACAAAAAGAAGCGCAGAGCGAAGAGAAAAGAAAGCTTCAGCATCTACATTTACAAAGTACTGAAGCAGGTACACCCCGACACTGGAATTTCCAGCAAGGCAATGAGCATCATGAACTCGTTCGTCAACGATGTATTCGAAAGAATTGCCAGCGAATCGTCTCGATTGGCACACTACAACAAACGCTCAACCATCAGCAGTAGGGAAATCCAGACTGCTGTCCGTTTGCTTCTGCCAGGCGAACTCGCGAAACACGCTGTTTCCGAGGGAACAAAAGCCGTCACCAAATACACCAGCTCCAAGTAAGTCGTTTTCGCGGCTAACGAAACAAAAAACGGTCCTTATCAGGACCACCCACACTATATTGTACGAGAGTTATATAATATAAATAATGCGTCGCAAATTTTCACCCCTATGCGAACGAAGTATGTTCGCATACGACAGACATCGGGACTTTTGAGACCGGTACGCGTTTCACAGTCTTCCGGGAGAAAGACGTCGCGAACGGCGGCGTTTCTTGTGTAAAGAAGAAGTAATTTCGAGTCGACACAGTAGCCAGTATTGGAAACGCAAACTCACTATTATTATCTGTTGGTATTAGCGCGAGTACAAACTCAAACTTCCAAAAAAACGTGGTGGCTCTAAAAAGAACCGCTGTCAGCAACACGCCCCTGATGCGTCGCAGTTTCGAGGCAACGACTCATATCTTCGTCTTAACTCAAATTAGTTCAATAATGTGGTGGCTCTGAAAAGAGCCGTTTGGTAATTAGTCGGTGACGCCTAAGCACGTTCGCCTCTGATGCGTCGTGCCAGTTGAATGTCCTTGGGCATGATGGTGACACGCTTTGCGTGGATTGCGCACAGGTTAGTGTCTTCGAAGAGACCGACCAAGTAAGCTTCGCTCGCCTCTTGCAGCGCCATTACGGAGCTGCTTTGGAAGCGCAAGTCCGTTTTGAAGTCCTGAGCAATTTCCCGAACCAATCTCTGGAAAGGAAGCTTACGTATGAGCAACTCGGTCGATTTTTGGTATCGGCGAATTTCTCTCAAAGCGACTGTGCCTGGCCTGTATCGGTGAGGCTTCTTGACGCCGCCGGTCGCAGGTGCGCTCTTTCTCGCAGCCTTTGTGGCAAGCTGCTTGCGGGGAGCCTTACCCCCGGTGCTCTTTCGTGCGGTCTGCTTGGTTCTGGCCATTTTTTTTGTTCAACGATAGATACTCTCGCGTAACTGATTTAGAGCTCGAGCCTCAAGCGACTATATGTACCGACCGGGTAACGTCTTCTAATTGGCTAGACATCTTTTGCGCGCCATTTTTTCTCTCCTTTTCGACGACGGCCGCCCCGCGAGAGGTTATAGCTCGATAGCGCGTTTGGCAATTATCATTGTCAAAAAACGCAACTCGTAAACAATGTCTGGACGAGGTAAAGGAGGAAAAGGTTTGGGAAAGGGGGGAGCAAAGCGTCATCGCAAAGTGTTGCGTGACAACATCCAGGGAATCACAAAGCCCGCAATCAGACGTTTGGCACGCAGAGGAGGTGTCAAACGTATATCGGGACTCATCTACGAGGAAACTAGAGGAGTTCTCAAAGTATTCTTGGAAAATGTTATCCGTGACGCCGTGACATACACCGAGCATGCCAAGAGAAAGACTGTTACAGCCTTGGACGTCGTGTACGCTCTGAAAAGACAAGGACGAACTCTCTACGGGTTCGGCGGTTAGATAGCTCATCCAACGAACGTTTCAACAACGGCTCTTTTTAGAGCCACCCATGCCATTGTCAGAACTGGGGTTGTTTCATTAATTTTGAAGTTTCACACTTGACCATTATATTTAGATATATATCGCCTACTTTTGTCGACTTGCTCGTGGACAATTTTACGCCTTGCTTGCTATCGCTTCGAGAGCGTCCGCCCCACATTTCCCGCTCTTTCGTAACGCGCGTTTTCTTGCTCGTGGACTAGAGGCATTTTGACGCCTTGCTTGCTATCGCTTCGAGAGCGTCCGCTCACATTTCTTTATCGTGGACCGGCGCAATTTTACGCTTTGCTATCGCTTCGAGAGCGTCCGCTCACATTTTTCCCGCCCTTTGACTCATTTATTGTTCGTTCGTTAATCGGTCCGCGCGAAATATATTTCCCGCCATTTTGTTAATGCACGTGGCAGAGGGATCGAGGGCGTGTAGTTAGTCAATTGAATCTCGTAAAAGATCAGAGGTTTCGAGTGACGAACTCTTTGTGTATGATATGTTCGGGTGGCTCTAAAAAGAGCCGTTTTATATCTCTGGCGATCCCACCTATGTCTGACTACTTCTTTTTGGCGGCGGTCTTTTTCACAGTCTTCTTTTTGGGGGCCGACTTTTTGGGAGTCTTTTTTGTCGCCTTCTTTGCGGCGGGCTTCTTCGCAACCTTTTTTACGGTGGCCTTTTTGGTTCCCGTAGCGGTTTTCTTAGCCTTGGGCTTCTTTGCGGCTGCCTTCTTCACGGGTGCAGTCTTCGGCTTCTTGGCTGCTGGCTTTTTCTTCTGTGCCGACGCAGTCTTATTTTTCTTTGGCGGTTCCTTTTTGGTAAGTCTGTAGCTTCTGGGTGCTTTTGGCAAATCCGTTTTAAGCGCGCCTTCGTCGACCAGACTTTTGAGGGCCCTCTTAAGGTGGATTTTCGCCTGATCTGATTTCACGCTGTAATTTGCTTCGACGTATTTCTTTATGGCGGCTCGCGAGGATCCATTTTTAGTGTGAGTAGCTTTCACGGCGGCCATTGCCATTTCCTTGTAGGATGGATGCGCTGCAGGCGCCCGCTTCTGAACGGTTTTCTTTGCGGCAGTAGACATGTTGCGATACGATTGTTCTGACCAGGTTATGTCGATTAAAATGTAACTCGTCGCCACCAGACGCTCTATGTTTAAGGACCTCGCGAGTCCAAGAGCGGACGCGCTCGAAACGCTATGCAACGTCGCGTCACCGAATAGCGTAACTTTTGAACAAATTTGTGCTTGTCTACTCGCACCAAAAGTAGTTTTGAGATCGAAGCTCGATGTTTTCCAGCAATACAATGGTGATGGAGTAAAGAACGCATATATACGCTTTATCCAGCACTTGTTCCTCGAATTCGGAAAGCGTCACAAACGTGATAACCGCTAAATAAAGTGAATTACGACACATCTTCGATTTCCTCGTTTTTGGCAATTGTACATACAACAAGACGGATTTTGTACTATTACCTGGCGATATCGCTTCAACTATTAAATATATTGTTGGCAACTGAAAGATACATGACAACAACATTATTGGGGCATTCCATGGACGCAAATTCACGAAAGCAAGAGCTTTTATCAGACATCTACTTCGCGGGAAAAAAAACTGACGCATTTTTTTATACAATTTCTTCGGTATCTTTCCCCAAATCGAATATCGGTTATAGGTTCCTGACTTTTTATCCGCTCTACATATATACATATATAGAGAGAGAACAGTTGTAAGTATTTGGCATGCTCGTGAAGATTTCAAGTACGAGTGTTATTTACGCTCGGATTATAAGTCACACACAAACAATATAGCAAGAGTTTAATTTTATTTCCACAAAAATAGAAACTAAGCCAGAAGATTAACAAAATAATGGTTTTTCGTGACATCAGAAAGGCTAAAATAACAAAACAATGATATTTTTGGCAGCGTTTGTTGCCAGAAGCGCAACCATTGCAGAAAGTTTTTCCGCACTTTATCATATGGCAACATTCACAAAGCTCGGCAGAGAAATTCAATCGAATACCTGGAATTTCCACGATGCCACGTACAAGAAAGCAAAAATGGGAACACACGCGAGTCACATAGGTTCCAATTAAAATTTTGGCCATTCATTCGCCAAACCAATAAAACAAAATTTATATATATAATCAAGACACAAATACCTTCGGTATATTACTGAGTGGCGACGATGCGAACTTTTTGGGTCATTGGAGTATGTTGCCACCCAACCCAATCAAATGAGGTATAAAATATAAAACCGGCTCAGTACCAATTCCATCAACACATCCACTCTTGTTCGTTCATTATATATATATCATATCTTGTCTGGTTTCTTCTTTTTTTTCAATTTGGGATATTTGAAATTACTGTTTCATGGTGAAAGGTGCTATTCTGAGTTATGCTATCTAATTCATTCACTTTCTGTATTTGTATTGCATACAATTATGCAGATCATAGAAAGGTTCGGGACCAAATGGGTTAGCATGCAGATACATATTATTCTAAAAATTTGCATATCTGGGAATGCAACAAGTGAAAGTGCACAAGTAAAAACATGTAATTCAAGGCGGTCATCACATTCCAGTTTAGTATCGATAACGCAAAATATTTTGCAAAGTCATAAATCTTCTTCAATTTGGGACCATTCATTGTTAAATTGATGGTGGGTGAATATTTGTTTTTGTTATCACGGTGATAATTAAATATCATAGTGTGAGAATTTTTCTGGATTTGTCGGTAATTTGTAGGATTTCATTCTTTCTCTGGTATTTTGGAAATTACGTATATCTTTGCTGGAAAAGTTGAGTAAGTACATCAGAAGGTATTGAGTTTTTTTTATATGTATCATCGGCGAAGAGTTTTACAAAAAGCCGAGGTACAATTTGCCACGTCATTGCTTTACACTAGAAACGGGGTTCGGGCCGAAAACCCGTTGAGGATCTGATGTTTTGGAAGGAAAGTAGATAAATAACTCGACTTTGACCATCCCGATAGCAGAAATGGGTTCAAGTTTGCTGATGAATAATATTTTTGGCAGCCCACCAATCAAATATCTAAGACTTCAAAATAAAATCTCTTGAGTTTGCGTGCTTTGCGATACCATGAACATGATGAGAGCTGTTACGCCTCCAAGTAGAATTTTGTCGACCCGGCTTTCAAATTCTTGTAAAGCCTGAATGATCCGACTCGCAGAATTGAATGGACGTGTACTCTTCTGTTAATTTCATAATTCTCTACATAATACTATCGTGAAATATAAAAGTGATAAGATCGCATACGGTTCACGAACCAACTGCCGACCGTCACACACAAAGGCAGATGGATAGATGCGCGAACCAACCTAATATGTTCGACAGGGCTGTGACAAAACATTAAACTCGACAGTGTTTGAGTTGGTGGCACTGAAAAGTGCCGTTTATGTGATTTAATGTGGCGATCCGACTTAAGAACTCTTCGACGTCTTTTTTGGCAAAAGCACGGCCTGGATGTTGGGTAACACACCACCTTGGGCGATTGTGACTCCGCCCAGTAGCTTGTTCAGTTCTTCGTCGTTCCTAATAGCCAATTGCAGATGGCGAGGAATGATCCTGCTTTTCTTGTTGTCACGGGCAGCATTGCCTGCCAACTCGAGAACTTCAGCGCTCAAATATTCCAGAACTGCAGCGAGGTACACGGGTGCCCCTGCTCCAACACGCTGTGCGTAGTTTCCTTTGCGGAGCAGTCGGTGTACTCTGCCGACTGGAAATTGCAGCCCAGCGCGGGACGACCGGGTCTTAGACTTCGCCTTCGATTTGCCGCCTTTACCTCTTCCAGACATGTCTTTCGTTTTTTGTGCGTACGGTATTGAATGACGAGAGATCGCGCTCAAAGCGATATTTATACCTCGACAACGGTTCAGCGGTGAACAAAAAACAAACTAACATCGATCTTCTTCTCGAAACGCGACTCTCTCGCAGCCTCATTTACATACGCGCTTGTATATATAATTTTGTGAGACTCGATCACCTCATTCCGACAAAAAAGCAACATGCCGGCCACTAAAGGTAGCAAGAAAATGTCAAGCAAGAAACAGACGCCGAAGGGCGACAAAAAGAAGCGCAGAGCGAAGAGAAAAGAAAGCTTCAGCATCTACATTTACAAAGTACTGAAGCAGGTACACCCCGACACTGGAATTTCCAGCAAGGCAATGAGCATCATGAACTCGTTCGTCAACGATGTATTCGAAAGAATTGCCAGCGAATCGTCTCGATTGGCACACTACAACAAACGCTCAACCATCAGCAGTAGGGAAATCCAGACTGCTGTCCGTTTGCTTCTGCCAGGCGAACTCGCGAAACACGCTGTTTCCGAGGGAACAAAAGCCGTCACCAAATACACCAGCTCCAAGTAAGTCGTTTTCGCGGCTAACGAAACAAAAAACGGTCCTTATCAGGACCACCCACACTATATTGTACGAGAGTTATATAATATAAATAATGCGTCGCAAATTTTCACCCCTATGCGAACGAAGTATGTTCGCATACGACAGACATCGGGACTTTTGAGACCGGTACGCGTTTCACAGTCTTCCGGGAGAAAGACGTCGCGAACGGCGGCGTTTCTTGTGTAAAGAAGAAGTAATTTCGAGTCGACACAGTAGCCAGTATTGGAAACGCAAACTCACTATTATTATCTGTTGGTATTAGCGCGAGTACAAACTCAAACTTCCAAAAAAACGTGGTGGCTCTAAAAAGAACCGCTGTCAGCAACACGCCCCTGATGCGTCGCAGTTTCGAGGCAACGACTCATATCTTCGTCTTAACTCAAATTAGTTCAATAATGTGGTGGCTCTGAAAAGAGCCGTTTGGTAATTAGTCGGTGACGCCTAAGCACGTTCGCCTCTGATGCGTCGTGCCAGTTGAATGTCCTTGGGCATGATGGTGACACGCTTTGCGTGGATTGCGCACAGGTTAGTGTCTTCGAAGAGACCGACCAAGTAAGCTTCGCTCGCCTCTTGCAGCGCCATTACGGAGCTGCTTTGGAAGCGCAAGTCCGTTTTGAAGTCCTGAGCAATTTCCCGAACCAATCTCTGGAAAGGAAGCTTACGTATGAGCAACTCGGTCGATTTTTGGTATCGGCGAATTTCTCTCAAAGCGACTGTGCCTGGCCTGTATCGGTGAGGCTTCTTGACGCCGCCGGTCGCAGGTGCGCTCTTTCTCGCAGCCTTTGTGGCAAGCTGCTTGCGGGGAGCCTTACCCCCGGTGCTCTTTCGTGCGGTCTGCTTGGTTCTGGCCATTTTTTTTGTTCAACGATAGATACTCTCGCGTAACTGATTTAGAGCTCGAGCCTCAAGCGACTATATGTACCGACCGGGTAACGTCTTCTAATTGGCTAGACATCTTTTGCGCGCCATTTTTTCTCTCCTTTTCGACGACGGCCGCCCCGCGAGAGGTTATAGCTCGATAGCGCGTTTGGCAATTATCATTGTCAAAAAACGCAACTCGTAAACAATGTCTGGACGAGGTAAAGGAGGAAAAGGTTTGGGAAAGGGGGGAGCAAAGCGTCATCGCAAAGTGTTGCGTGACAACATCCAGGGAATCACAAAGCCCGCAATCAGACGTTTGGCACGCAGAGGAGGTGTCAAACGTATATCGGGACTCATCTACGAGGAAACTAGAGGAGTTCTCAAAGTATTCTTGGAAAATGTTATCCGTGACGCCGTGACATACACCGAGCATGCCAAGAGAAAGACTGTTACAGCCTTGGACGTCGTGTACGCTCTGAAAAGACAAGGACGAACTCTCTACGGGTTCGGCGGTTAGATAGCTCATCCAACGAACGTTTCAACAACGGCTCTTTTTAGAGCCACCCATGCCATTGTCAGAACTGGGGTTGTTTCATTAATTTTGAAGTTTCACACTTGACCATTATATTTAGATATATATCGCCTACTTTTGTCGACTTGCTCGTGGACAATTTTACGCCTTGCTTGCTATCGCTTCGAGAGCGTCCGCCCCACATTTCCCGCTCTTTCGTAACGCGCGTTTTCTTGCTCGTGGACTAGAGGCATTTTGACGCCTTGCTTGCTATCGCTTCGAGAGCGTCCGCTCACATTTCTTTATCGTGGACCGGCGCAATTTTACGCTTTGCTATCGCTTCGAGAGCGTCCGCTCACATTTTTCCCGCCCTTTGACTCATTTATTGTTCGTTCGTTAATCGGTCCGCGCGAAATATATTTCCCGCCATTTTGTTAATGCACGTGGCAGAGGGATCGAGGGCGTGTAGTTAGTCAATTGAATCTCGTAAAAGATCAGAGGTTTCGAGTGACGAACTCTTTGTGTATGATATGTTCGGGTGGCTCTAAAAAGAGCCGTTTTATATCTCTGGCGATCCCACCTATGTCTGACTACTTCTTTTTGGCGGCGGTCTTTTTCACAGTCTTCTTTTTGGGGGCCGACTTTTTGGGAGTCTTTTTTGTCGCCTTCTTTGCGGCGGGCTTCTTCGCAACCTTTTTTACGGTGGCCTTTTTGGTTCCCGTAGCGGTTTTCTTAGCCTTGGGCTTCTTTGCGGCTGCCTTCTTCACGGGTGCAGTCTTCGGCTTCTTGGCTGCTGGCTTTTTCTTCTGTGCCGACGCAGTCTTATTTTTCTTTGGCGGTTCCTTTTTGGTAAGTCTGTAGCTTCTGGGTGCTTTTGGCAAATCCGTTTTAAGCGCGCCTTCGTCGACCAGACTTTTGAGGGCCCTCTTAAGGTGGATTTTCGCCTGATCTGATTTCACGCTGTAATTTGCTTCGACGTATTTCTTTATGGCGGCTCGCGAGGATCCATTTTTAGTGTGAGTAGCTTTCACGGCGGCCATTGCCATTTCCTTGTAGGATGGATGCGCTGCAGGCGCCCGCTTCTGAACGGTTTTCTTTGCGGCAGTAGACATGTTGCGATACGATTGTTCTGACCAGGTTATGTCGATTAAAATGTAACTCGTCGCCACCAGACGCTCTATGTTTAAGGACCTCGCGAGTCCAAGAGCGGACGCGCTCGAAACGCTATGCAACGTCGCGTCACCGAATAGCGTAACTTTTGAACAAATTTGTGCTTGTCTACTCGCACCAAAAGTAGTTTTGAGATCGAAGCTCGATGTTTTCCAGCAATACAATGGTGATGGAGTAAAGAACGCATATATACGCTTTATCCAGCACTTGTTCCTCGAATTCGGAAAGCGTCACAAACGTGATAACCGCTAAATAAAGTGAATTACGACACATCTTCGATTTCCTCGTTTTTGGCAATTGTACATACAACAAGACGGATTTTGTACTATTACCTGGCGATATCGCTTCAACTATTAAATATATTGTTGGCAACTGAAAGATACATGACAACAACATTATTGGGGCATTCCATGGACGCAAATTCACGAAAGCAAGAGCTTTTATCAGACATCTACTTCGCGGGAAAAAAAACTGACGCATTTTTTTTATACAATTTCTTCGGTATCTTTCCCCAAATCGAATATCGGTTATAGGTTCCTGACTTTTTATCCGCTCTACATATATACATATATAGAGAGAGAACAGTTGTAAGTATTTGGCATGCTCGTGAAGATTTCAAGTACGAGTGTTATTTACGCTCGGATTATAAGTCACACACAAACAATATAGCAAGAGTTTAATTTTATTTCCACAAAAATAGAAACTAAGCCAGAAGATTAACAAAATAATGGTTTTTCGTGACATCAGAAAGGCTAAAATAACAAAACAATGATATTTTTGGCAGCGTTTGTTGCCAGAAGCGCAACCATTGCAGAAAGTTTTTCCGCACTTTATCATATGGCAACATTCACAAAGCTCGGCAGAGAAATTCAATCGAATACCTGGAAT